>NC_052244.1:16614203-16914203 GCF_013401445.1 Tripterygium wilfordii | reverse complement strand
GCACAACAAAAATACACCAGGCTTAATAAATTCATTCTGAATCATCGGGGAAGGGCATTAACAATATTAAATACAAAAAATGACAATAAAATATATATCATTTTATGTTCAAATTATGACGATTATATTTTCTACCTGTCTACACGTTGGCAGTTCTCCCCATACGTTATGCGAAACTGATCTCGCACTTTTGCTTTTTCAGCTAGCACTGCCTTCCTACCTCTGAAGCATTTCTGTAGCTAGTATTTAGTCAACAATTTGCAAGAAATACACTGGCATACTTTTAATTGGAATATTTCACTCACTCAGATGATGATGTGTACGTACACCCTAAACTTAAGACCATCAGAAGAAACACATTTTGTATTGATAAGTCAGCAACAAAGTTTATGATGGCCACCATTAGTACTAATTAGAAGCTTCAAGTAATAGATTCATTATGACTTCTGGAAAAGAAATAAGCTTATTAATAATGCACAAAAAAAGTCATATTGTGCTACAATAATGATAATCCAACTTGAATCTGTCAGCTACCATAATTCAAATTGACTTTCATTTTCTAAATACATCATCATTATCATCATCAAAGCATTTATCTCAAACAATATTGGGGGGCTGGCGGGCAGCTAAATGATCGTGAGAAATTAGTGATAATCCATTATATAAACTTTCCTTCACCATCATTCCCATTCGAAGCTACAAAGTCACTCAACTAATCCCATAGACATCATAGCTTTTCTTCTCACCTCCGTCTATGTCTTCTTTGATATATCCTCCATGAAGTTTTTCTACCTACAGCCAGTCTATAGAGAGTCATAATTGTCCACCTCCTTTTGACAGTATAAAACCACAACCAACAACAGCTTGTGACTGACAAATAAGATCTGCAAAAAAGGGCCTTACAATGACCACCAAAATACTTTCCCACAATGGCAATATCTGCCATATCTTAGTCAGTCACCACTACCAATATGGCAACCCAACCCATTTGTCCAGTATCAGCCATCAAACCAGTAACCACCTTCGACACATGGACTTCTCTGTTCTCAACACCACAACAAATCCAGCATCCCAATCAAAAACTGCATGCGATGACTTTGACGGACACATAAGCTATCATCTCCGTCCACTTGGGGAAGCCCTCTATTAAAATTATTTTTCACTCAAAAATTCTAAATCATATTGCAAATCCACTTCCAATCACATGCCTTTCCAGCATAAAGTAGTAAGAACAAAGTAGTACACAAAAAATATCTAGTCACTATAATTAATTCCTTGTGTATCTTGCTGCACTATTTTCTCAAATTTTATTTGACACGTGCAGGTTTAATTGCCAGCCATGACCTGAAATCATAAAATGTGAGCTACAGTTTATAAATGTGGACCAAACAAAGTCATATTGAACCTACGTCTGAAAACCAACAGACTGTTCCTTGTATTCGTTTTTGTTTTATAAATGTGGACCAAACATAATCATATTGAACCTAATATGAAAGCCAACAACATGTTCTTGTATTCAATCTCTTCCTAAGTACATGAAACAGTAGAAAACTTTTCATGCTTCAGAATTCACTACATACAGATACGGTAGATTCCAACTTACACGAAAAGCACTATTCTACGAAAATAAAAGAAAGGTTGGGAAAACCCCCAGCTACTCTCGAGCATGTCCATAGCATTACTCATGTAGCCATTTATTCCACAGCGAAACAAACGCAAAAGACAAAGGACTTTCAACATGTGGCATTAAGACTAGGCGTGAAGAAACAAAATTTGTTGCAAAAAGAATCATCTGACGTAAAACAAACCGTTCAAATATAATCCAATATCGAAGCACGAAAGAACCAGAAAAATTATCAAAAACTAACCTGAATTTTAAGAGCTGCACTGTTCTGCTGGCGCAACCAGAGTCGCCGGTTCCGCTCTAACCTGGTTTGCTCCAGAAGTTTCTGCCTATCCCTCTCTTTTGTGCTCCGACCCCCTAAATCAACTCGCTTTCGAGTCGACGGATCGCCAGAGAAGAACATTCCTCCTGAGTCTGACTCGACTAAATCACCCTCTAAATCGTTAAACACGGGAAACACCGATTTACAACCCAATGATTGAGAGTTGAAGAGAAAAGTTAACCTAAAACCTACTCAAAAAAAAAAAGGGAAAACAAAATTGAGCACGAAAAAGCCTTTTTGTTTGTTTCTTTGTGGAGAAGATGTAATACTGAAGAATTAAAGAGAAAACAAAGAATTAGAGGATTGGGTAGGAGGAATTTAGGCTTGCGCTTTCTCTCGCTTTCTTACGGAGTCTGAGAATGCGATGTCGTTACTGGAAAAGAGCAACGTCTCCTCTCCTGCTCGGCCTTGACTTTACATAAATCAGGTCAGGAGGAAATGGATGTCCTTAAATACCCTTCTCGCTTCTCCAAAACGAATCGTTTTGGCCGATTTGATAAATGTTTCCTTAATGTCCTTATTACGAAATAAGCCGTGGAGAAGTCTGGAACGCAAGTGAGCATAGGCCCATTGGAGTAAACAGAATCTGTAGTATAGGCCCAAGAAATAAAAAGTAATCGATCTATTTCAGTTCAGGCTATGAAATCACACATTTTGATTTCAGGCCCATCCTAATTGGTCAACCGCTTGGGTTTCCAAAATCTAGCCCACCACCATGTATTCAGCTTGATATAAAGTCTTTGGCCCATGCTTAAACAAATGGGCTCCTGAGTCCTGCGACTTTAGTCAGTTTAGTGGGTGTTTCTAATTGGGCCTTATAAATATACAGCGACTCAGTGACTTGAAATATATTTAAGTTTCATTCAATTCAATTCAATTCAAGATTTAGAAGCAAAAATATTAGAGATCTCAGTAAAAAAACACCTCAGTTATTTCAATAGTGGATTTTGTCCCTTGATTTATGTAAGTGCACGGACCCACAAAACCTTGTGATTGAACCAGAGAGTGACCCACAAAACCTTGTGATTGAACTAGAGAGTGACACATCCACTACTAGAATGATTGAGATTTTTTTTACTGGGATTCCTATCACTTCTGGTTTAGAAGGGACAACACAAAAACATATAGAATGATAGATGTATTAAAACATGGAATTAAGATCTATTTTTAAGTACAAATAATATAATAGCAGGCCATATATATATTGATTAATATTATAATTAAGCTGACTGACTCCTCCATTTCATCCACGAGGCCCAAGGGTGCATGGGTTTTAATTTGGGAATATCGTTTCGACCATACCACTATCAAAGCATGCAAATTAAAAGCTTCTAACATCCACATTGTGATTGCAGATTAATAATTTAATGAAGCAGCTAGCTTGGGTTTGCTTTTCTACATATATATATAATTAACTACTTTGTTAAGTCGGGAGTTTATGAGTTCAAAAGGTCCGCTCACATCTCACTCACTCTTAACTCGTTTATTTATCTATCTTCTCAACCACTAGCCTTGTTTAATTTGTGATGCATGCATACTAGCTACCAAGCTTTCTTAGCAATCAAGAGTTTCTTTTTTTCTTTTTTAATATTTTCAGTTTTCACGTGCTTCATGTGCAACTAATATTTATGGGAATGAACTGCCTATATATAACTCCAATAATACTTCTCATAAAAACACAATTATTTATTTATTTATGTGAATATATATATATACACACACATTCAAATGTCCACGCTTTGTATCAGTCCAGTCCATACTGGCCGCACAATTTTGTCTTTCCATACTCAACACCAACTTATACTAGTTTGAGTCCAAGAAAGTTGTTTGTTACTAGTTTTGAAGTTTGACCTATTATATTTAGTCTCTCGGGGACGATGTAAAATAATAGACTTAACCACATTGTCACTGGATAATTTGTACAATACCACCAAACTTAACACTGTAAAGGTAAGTTTGAGTCCAAGAAACTAAACTTTGATTAACCGATTGTTTGATCGAAGTAATAATTGCATACATATATAGTTGTGCCTTTTGAAATAAACTAGGCAGAAGAGGAAGATAAATTGTGTTTGGTGCATGATCGCGTCAAATTCTTGAGGAATCGCCATGTATGTATATATATTTGTCTAAAAGGTGAAAATTGACCATGTCTTTTGGACTGAAAGACAACTTAGATTCTCGAAATGTAATAATCTATCAATTCTGTTTTTATCTGCTGATCTGACCTTTTTTAATCTTTATACAGACTTCCGGGCCAGGCATATATATGGATGCATGATGGAACCATATATATATATATATATATAGACATTCTCCTATGTGGACCAAAAGTGTGGACCAAATTTGTGGACTTGTTTTTCAACCGTAGATGTGATGGGTCCCATAATAAATGTGTGACCCCCACTTATGTTGTGATTGATTACAACCATTGGATTTTGGTCCACAAACTTGGTCCACATAGGAGAATTTCTATATATATATAGAAATTCTCCTATGTGGACCAAAAGTGTGGACCAAGTTTGTGGACCAAAAGTGTGGACCAAAAATGTGGACCAAGTTTGTGGACTTGTTTTTCAACCATAGATGTGATGGGTCCCATAATAAATGTGTGGCCCCCACTTATGTTGTGATTGATTACAACCATTGGATTTTAGTCCACAAACTTGGTCCACACTTTTGGTCCACATAAGAGAATTCCTGATATATATATATATATATATATATAATTAACTACTTTGTTTAGAAAAATAGACAAGTGATCCCCACGTCTCATCAAATAGTTACATGACCCAATTGCACTCAAATCATATCACCAAATAATTCCAAGTAATTAAAATTCAGGAATTAAGCGTACGCGTGGAACAGGTCCTTATACAAGGGTGGACTTGAGGTCATGCCAATGAATCTGGACCACCTACCATCTACTTTTCAATTTCACAACTAATTCATCTTCATTTCATTGTAGTTAAATATCCATTATACGTACCAACAAAATCAAACTTCCATATCCTATTATTATAATCAATACTAAAAATCTCACATCGGAATGATTTATAAACAAAATTAAATCTCTTACTTGTTTTCATGGATCTAACTACTGTTCGCGACAGCACATAATTAAGAACGAATTTGTGTTGGCCCGTGATCCATGTATATACTTACAATTTAAATTCTCATTTTGCAGTTAATTATTAATTTTGTCTAGTGAATTATATATGATCATGATTAAATTAGTTGGGTTTTCAGGGATGTCATTGTAGATAAAAAGATTGGAAAACTAAGGCAGGAATTGGATCCCTGGTCCCCTCAGGCTCCCAACAAATGTCGTATTACTGGGCATCTGGTGATGGATATATATGCATATGTGGCATGAATTCATCATCACTATTGTGATAGTCAATTTCCCACATCAAAACATAATTATAATCCACGCATCTATACATACATATATATATGGACGGTTAACTACAAGATCTCCTCGTATCTTAAGTCGTAGTATTGTGATCTTCCCCTATTAATCCTTTGGAAAGTAGAGGAAATGGTGCATGTACTATGTACGAGATCACGTAAGACCTTATTTGGATTGGACAACACATGTTTTATTTTTGGTAATAATCCTTAATTGGGTGTGAGAACAAATGACAACATCAAACGTTGTTATATAAAAAATAAATAAAAGCTAGACCCCCATTTCCCTCTTCAAAGGTCACCTACCCAAAGTGGTCTAAAGTTGATGTAATTATAAGATAAAAAAAACAAGAAAGAGAATGAGATTTTGAAGACTAAAAATTTCACATCAGTCTGGCATAACCTTGTCGAGTAGTTTATAAGCAAAACTCAACTCCTCTCACATTGAAATAGTATTTTATGGACCTAAGTACTAATGACGATGACCATGAATAACAAATGCGTGATGACAAGTTGTCTAGAGCGGATCGACAATATCTTCAATGTGTTTGATATGAGAATTTCAACATAGTATCAATTATCGAAGTAAAGCCGTCCAACTAGTTGGGTCTGGCATATCTCATCCCACAAGTGTGGGGAGTGTCAAACTAAAAATATCACATCAATCAACTGGCAATAACTCAGCCGAGTGTTTTATAAACAAAACTCAGCTTCTCTTACGTTGCAGATCCATTTTATGAGCCTAAGTATCATTAGGATGATCTATAAAGAACAAATCTATGTTGGTTCGTTGGCTTGGATGAACAATATCTTGAATGTGTTTGGACAATATTGGTCCTGATAATGAATAGGAGTACCAAACTGACATGTGTTCGCCGTACCCGATCTTCTCCTTAATTTTGGGTTGGACAAGCAAGATATACAGTGTGAACTCGGACTGTGAAAGTTTTGATTTTGAACAATCAAATCAAACATCATTAAACTAAGTAAGCTTAATTAATTACCATCGTGTGGAAATCTTTTTATGCCTAGTTAGTGGTCCAACAACACGCTTCTAGTTGTATATATATGTCCAAAAGCAAATAAGTGCATGTGTTCTCTTTAATTAATTATTAGTTAGCCAATTGCTTAATTATTTATTTAGTCGTTAATTAAGCCATCTAGTGTGTAGAGTTAGAAACCAACAGAGTCACGTATACTTTATTATAAAATTGGGAAAGACAATGAGGGAGGGAACACGGAGACATATATATATATATATATATATCAGAAATTCTCTTATGTGGACCAAAAGTGTGGACCAAGTTTGTGGACTTGTTTTTCAACCATAGATGTGGTGGGTCCCATAATAAATGTGTGGCCCCCATTTATGTTGTGATTGATTACAACCGTTGGATTTTGGTCCACAAACTTGTCCACATAGGAGAATTCCTGATATATATATATCCTTTAAATTAAGTTTATTCTTAATTAATAAATATAAGTTTTTATTAATATATCAGACGGTTGCGTTGAAAACTGTTTGCAATTTTCACCGCAGGTCTCCCGTTCGAACAATCTACAAGGTCGTCAAAACAATACGATAAGATAAAATAAATTAAGAGGAACAAACATTTAAATATATGTTTTTGGGTCAAAGACGCTTCAGCTAGCTAGAGAAGAATAAAAAGAAGAATGTGGAAGATATTTTGATGGCATGAGAAGAGAGAAATCTCATTAAGTCTAAATTTTATCCCCCTCCAAGCAATTCTTTTCGATCTTTTAATGATATTCAATTCATTGGGTATGGAAACTTCTAGAGAAATGATTAATTAGTAGGTAAATATCTTAATTAGTCCATAACAACAACTTGTTTAAGTCCATATCAGAGTTGATTATGGTCTTAATTTGTTTAATAAATTAGCCAGCTTCTAATTTTGAACAAGTTTCCCAAGTGGATCGGATAGGGCATCATTTATTCCTTGAGTATGCCTTAAACCCTCCGTCTCGCGCGTCTTGCACCAAAGACTATGAAGTTTATAATATGGAAATATTTGGTTATATTAATTTTAAGTATATATGCACACACTTTTAGAAAATCCTTTCGAATACTACAAACCAATATTGTATGTTTTGGACCAAAAACCATGCGTGACTTTGTTCTAGCTTCTTGAATGTTGTCATTGGTTCTTAGACCTAGAAAACGCGTTGATTAAATGTGTTTGATGAATTGAACATTTGTTCATATGTCACTCGGTTGGGTTATACTAATATGATGAGGGATAAATTAAGGTCTTAACACATGCATAATTAGTAATTTCTGGAGAAATATCTCAGAGATTATATTGATCAGAGAAGATTATACAATTAAGAAAAATATGTGCCACAAACATCAACAAGAGTAGTTTAGGCATAAATTCTGTAATAAATTAATTAAATCTATAATATATTTAAGGGTAGCTAAGCAATATTTTTGTGGTAATTAGAAATGTATACATAATTAGGTGTCAAAGCAATGGAGCGTCTCTCTTGTGTTTGGGTTTGGTTTGAGGCTCGAGTCCCCTTTAAGGGCCGGAGTATATGTAGGAAGAAGAATATTAATTAGGAGCTCAACTTTTAGATTTCTCTTTTTAGAGCAATAAATCTATTTTCACATGCATGTACACCACCCGGCAGATACATTATTTCTCCCTTTTTCTTTTGTATTTCTACAAAAAAACAGTAACTATCATTGATTAATTTTCAGGAAATAGAAGGGGGTTGAAATTTGTAGAATTACTATTTGATTTGAATCATTTGATGCCTCTTTCTTTTTTTAGAAATTAAGTGACAACTACATAGCACGAATTCATTGAATTTTGGTAGCTATATATAGCTATATATAGGCCATCAGCATCCATCACAAATTAAATATTAATGCATTCTATCTCCTCTCCTTGCTCTTATATATTTGATAGCAATGCATTTTCAATTATATATATATATATATATATATATATTAACATCATTCAATAACCTCCTTATGATCGAACATCTATATATCTTAAATTCTTAATTTTATTTTCTACTTAATTAAATGGGTCCATTAATATTATATTTCCCTACACGTACTCTTAGTCTTACGCAGTGCTCTTAGTTCACACTTTATAAATTAAGGGGATTAAATATTTGTGCCACTATACATAGGATAGGAGATCCTTCATTTTTTTTTATTTAACTTTTTTGTGTGTTTTTTTTTTGGTGCCTCAACATCCCATTCTTTTTAGGTATATAGCTAATTAAGCTAGGCATGATACCCTTTCTTTTATGAACTTTACTAGCTGTAGTAATATTACACACACACACACACACATATATATATATATATAATAGACACACAGATAGTAGCATTTCATACTCGTGATTCAAATGTGTATATTATATAGCTAAAATACAAACACCGTCCTTGACATAAATTAAAATAAGGAATTCCTCCGACCAGAAATTAATTAAAGAACATATATATATATATATATATATATATACACACATATGTGTGTGTGTGTGTTTTTAAATCAGGAAGATGTACAATAATGTAAGACAAAGAATATATAAATTGATTAAGCAGGAGGAGGAACATGCATATGTATTCATGGACATCTAAGCAAATGAAAAATAACTAGTTTAATTCACCCTTTATAGCCAAAGCGCGCACCTGATTTTCTTTCAATGTTTATCTACTTAATTAAATTTGCTTCCAATATAAAAGGAATCAAGGTCCCGTTCAATTAGAGCTTATTTTTTCAATTTCAAACGTTAGCTTATAAAATCATCTGTAAGGTTTTGGTGAAACTTATGGTCGACATTAACTTATAAATTGTGAAGTTTTTATGAAGTTTATAATTGACGCTAATTTATAAGTTGTAAAACTTATAAGCTGTGAGATTTTGGTGAAATTTATAATATTAATGTTTATTTATAAGCTGTGAAAAAACTCTATTAAGTTTATTAAATTGTTCATATATATATATATATATATATATCCGGTATGGTATGAATATTAATAAATAAAAGACTAAAGTGCATAAATGCCACAATCAATAAATACGTATTCTCTCATTTTTGTTTATTGCTTGATTAACTAATTGTTTATTTCTAGTTAGGCCTGCGCTTCCTACACTGAAAAGGACTAAACACATTTATAGAAGCCTTTCACTACGCGTGTACATATATCTAATTCATGCTATTTACTCTGTTAACATGTGTAAATCACTTATGAGAAATATATATATTTATTTGTATTTCAAATCTTAGACTTCCAATAGTACGTACGTATCATCAGAAGATCACATATTCCAAAGAAATATTGTAACAAGTACTAAAATTAAAACTACTAGCTAGTGCCACGTACATGCATAATGACCACCAGTAAAAATAATTAATTAAATAATTCTTCAAACCTTGGGGTTGGTACTGGACTGGACACATGTTCAATTAGTACAAATATTCAATTTTAAAGTTTGCAAGTTACAACAAGAGGACAAAGGAATTAAGGGGGGGGAAAAAAAAGAGACTATAGACGGATAGCCTATGCTTTTTGTTGCCATTGTACCTGAATGTCCACACATGGTGATGGTGTGTGTATATATATTCTTAGTTTATCAATTGAAGAATAAGGGACTGAAATGGAATTGATTTCATCAATTAATTGAAGTTCAATTAGCCTATCCATCAGGTAATTGGTGTACTTAATTAACCCAGCTAATATAATTAAATTGATTTTCCAAGTTAACTCTATATATGCACGTGGTGAACAGTACTAGCTACTTAATTATATATGCATCTCCTAAACCTTAAACCATAAATTCACTGTTTCATTTTCTCAAATTCACGCCCAATTTACATTTCTAATTTTCTTTTTCATCATTTCTCGTTGAATAAATGTATATGTTTCTCCAGAATAATGAAATATTACTCCTTTAATAAGTAAATCTATCTACTAACAAAGTTAATTATGCTGACGTATTATTATTTGATACTAGATAATGAAAATTTGATTGATTCACATATTTGTTGTATTTAATAAATTCATCTATAAACAAAGTTAAAAACCCCTTGATTCATTTATTTGGAGAGGCAAGCGTGCCATGTAGGCACTAGTGACGGCCTACCTATATATATATATATGTGTGTGTGTGTGTACATAGTATTTAATTATAATTAATATTACTTTTGACTAATTGGAAATGAATGCTCCCTTAATTAGTTGTAAGTTCTCCAAGTTAGCTTTAATTACGAGTTATCAAAAAACAATATATAAATCCTTCATAAATTATTCTTTTTTAGCCAAATTTCAATTTATTGCAAACCCCGAATAGAAGAAAAGAATTTGAGCCATAAAAAAAAAGAAAAGAAAAGGAAAGGAAATGAAGTAGAGGAGTTTTTCCAAAAGTCCTTTGACAAGTTGCTGGAAGAAGTAGTAGTAGACGCAAGAAAGTCAGAGCGTCAAACTTCAAAGCCTCCCTCTTTCTCTCTCTCTATTTCTGTCTATCTTATTAATATGGAGTAGTTAATTAATTAGTAATAATTAAGCTCGAGATTAAGTGATTTCTCTACTGCGCCTAATCCTCCAAGTGTTTTCAAACCCATCTGCTTATATATACCCTTCTTCTCTCTAATCGATCCTGCACTAGTGTTAACAATAATAATATTCCTTTTCTCTCTTGGTCTCTCTCTCTCTCTCTCTCTTTCTGTCATCTCTCTGTCTATTTACTTTTTTTGGGTTCCAATCAATCAGTCACTCGAATTGAAGAAATTAAAGATGGTTGTTGTGGATGGGAACAGCAGATCAGGCAGTTGCGACTCCAAAGAATTACGTGAAGAAGACAATCTGGAGTTAAGAAGAGGTCCATGGACGTTCGAAGAAGATCTGAAGCTCATGAATTATATTGCCAATCACGGCGAAGGAAGATGGAACTCTCTCGCTAGTTGCGCAGGTAGTACTAATTTATTAATTATTAATTAATTTAGCAACTGCCTACTCGCTAGTTTTGTTATATGCGTTTTTGTGCACAAAGGGCCAAACAACAAGTTGATGGCATGATCATGATCATGATCATCGCGCCAGTACACGCACGCCTATATGTATATATCAATAATAAATCTCTCTCTTTAGTGAGATTGATAATGAAAGAATCTTTCATGGCCATAAACAAAAGTAGCATTAATTCCCCATATATAACTACTGATCATAAGGCCTCTTAATCCTTCCTTCTCCCCACCCTTTTTCGCCTATCTCTCCAATTCTAGTGTTTTTGATGATGGTCGATGAGTAAGTTGTCGGATTAATTAACGGATCTAGTTGATGATGATTTATGTGAGCATGTAAAATGAATTAAAAGCTTATTTGTTTTATTTATTCTTCATTTTGAGATATATATATATTATTAAAAATGAAATGAAAAGGATCGCACAAGTGCAACTTAATTGGTGCAAAAGAAGTACTATATGCCCTTCTCTCTTTATCTTCTCAATAGTCTAAAGTCTAAACTAGACATCATTTAATGAAACAGGACTTAATAGGACTGGGAAAAGCTGCAGATTGAGATGGCTCAACTATCTTAGACCCGACGTACGTCGCGGAAACCTTACTCTCGAAGAACAACTCATGATTCTTGAACTTCATTCTCGATGGGGAAATCGGTACGTACTATATATATTCATCTTAATCTCAATTTATATTTCATTTCAAAATCATCCTCTCTCTTTTCTTTTAACTATTGTACGTGTTGCTGAGATCTCTATTATTACTACTGATATTATTATTCACTTTTAGATGGTCGAAGATAGCGCAACACTTGCCAGGCAGAACCGACAACGAAATCAAAAACTACTGGAGAACTCGTGTCCAAAAGCACGCCAAGCAGCTCAAATGTGACGTCAACAGTAAGCAATTCAAAGACACCATGCGTTATCTATGGATGCCAAGACTCATTGAACGAATCCAAGCCACTTCTTCTCTAAACGCAACCGCCAGCCAAGTGAGCAGCTTACCCTACGACTACGATGGTGCACAAATGATCATGACTTCGACTACTAATTACAGTACTCCAGATAACTCCAGCACTTCCTACGACTCGTTTGGGACTTCGACTCAGGTCTCGTCGGACTTGGGGGTCGGGGAGTATAATTACAACAATATCCCGATTAATCACAACCTTAATCCGGATTACTATCAAGTCAATCAAGTCGGTAATTACCAGGACTTCTCTGTTAGTACTCCGTCCGGGTATTACGGTAATCAGGGATTAGATTTCCAGGAGCAGAACAACACTAATCCATGGTTGCACAGCGGCGACACATCAGACAATCTTTGGAATGTGGAGGACATTTGGTTCTTCCAACAGCAACTCAACGGCATGTGAAGAGATTGAAAAAATAAAAAGATACATATATACATCAATTATGATACGCATCTTGGTAATTGGTATATATCTCAACTGTTTAATTATACGCACAAGAGTTTATGTACATCATGTGGAGTTTATGAATTCACTTGGATCCTGCACCCAACTCAGGGATACCATATGCTAGAGAAAAAATGGGATCAAAGTTGCAATTAGTTGTGTTATTGTTATCATTAAGTTTGTGTTTTTTTTTTTCTTTGTTTGTAATTTGGGGGGAGATTGTTGTTTGCAATTAATTGGTTATCTTATTCTTTGTTATTGACTATATGTACTTGGTGGCTTTTTAATTTAACCAAGTGATTGCACTATAGAAGCATGTTTCAAGATGATTATGAAATAATGGGTATGATCATATATTCTAATAGATGAAGTTGTGTGCATAATTGGCTCCACCGTGCATGTTTACTCTCAGAGTCTTCTTTCTTTCTTTCTTTTTTTAATGTATATTATACTCCAATTAACTATGATGATTAGTCTGTTTTTAAATGAATTTAATACTTCCATTATGCATCAATTAATTAGTCTTGTAACTTTTGAAACATTGTCCTTGGGGCCTGAACCAGATGAAAAGTCCTCTTTAAGTTTCTAGAAAACAGAAAATTAAATTCCAATTATCCATAGGACGTGACAATGATCTTACCAATCCCCGTTTCTCCTTTTTTTTTTTTTGTGGTTGTGTTTGAAGTGCGGGAGCCCGGGGTCTGCTGTAAAATTTTTACAGCAGACCACACTGTAAAATCAGTGAACGGTTAGATTTGTTTCGATTTGATCGAATGACTATAAATTGTAAAGACCCATAACTATTAAATAAAAGTATTCTCTCATCTTTCATCTCTGACTCGGGTTGTTTTCATTCTCTCTCTTAAAATAGGTAAATTCTCAGTTACTCCATATTTGCAAAACCCAGAAATTGAATCAAACCCAAAAACTAAATCAAGTTTGTTGAAGACGATGATGCAGAGAGAGGCGGATAGATGCCACCGCTTGACGCGATTGTCGCACAACCGTTGGGGAGGGAAAGGAGGACCTTCATATTGCAGATCTCTTTTTTTTCGGTGCAGACCACTTTTTTGATGCTGGAAGGGATAAGGAAGACCTTCGAAATGCAGATCTCCTATTTTTGAGTGGCCAAGAAACAAGATTTTAGGGCCAAAAATCAGAGTTTGATATCTATTGGAGTCTTTAGTCCAAGTTTGTTTGAAACACTATTTATCCACTCTTTTTTTACACAGCCCAATAATCAATTTTTATGTGTGAAAACAGTCTAGATCATGGGTGCGAAAACAATTTTAGAATGTCTCTGTCCAAATGGTTGGAATGCCAGAAGAAATTGTTCCATAGAAAAAACCATTTTGCGATTAGTTTCAGGACCTTAAACTGCAGATCTCTCGTCTCGACTTAACGATCCATTCCATTCTTCTCTCTGTTGCTATGAACGAAATAAGAATTTAAGAGAGAGAAAAACAACCAGAAGAATTTAAGAGAGAACAAACAATCGGAGAGAAAGAGATGAGATAATACTTTTATTTAATATTTATGAGTTTTTAAAATGATGGTCATTCGATCAAATCGAACCAAATCTAACCGTCCACTCATTTTACTGTGTGGTCTGCTGTAAAATTTTTACAGCAGACCCCGGGCTCCCTTGAAGTGCTTAGAGAATCAGACAAATTAGTCTCGATACTAAACCTGATTCCCCACGTAACTAATGCATGTTAATAACATGGGCAATATTGTATTTACGCCCCCAACTTGTGTTCCCAATATGTCCAAATCATCTAAAGTCTAAACATAAACATTTGACGGACGATAAGACAAAGGCTCTACGGTGGCAAATGGCGAAACCACAAACACAAAGCCAAGCCTTAGAAGCACTTTATCTGGCACCAAAATGATATGTGTTCATAATTTTGATGTACATAATCTAGGTGACATGAGGAGAAATGTGAATGACCATTTAATACAAAATTATCTCTCACACTTCTCCTCATGCCATCTAAATTATGGACATCAAAATTTTGGACATGTAATGCTTCCGTATCTGGTATAACTCAAAAATTCCAAACCTTACTATATATAGTAACTATTTTATACAAAATTAATTTTTGCAAGATATATATTAAGTTCATTACATGGGGCTGTCATAAGTTCTAAACTTTTCGGAATTTAAACATTGTAAATAGATCATTAAACTAACTTTTCAGTTTTCAATACCTTAAATAATCTTGACGACCTCATTAAATCATCAACAAGTTCAAGTCAAATATGAATTTGCAAGTCAACTGTATTTATGACACGTTTTTAATTTGTTAGGACCATTTTCATCTACTAATAGAGAGAAGGAAAAAAAAAAAAAAAAAACCAAATTTGTGATCTAAAGAGTGACACGTGCAAAGAAGAGGTTGGCACGTGAGAGGATAATAATAAGTGAGGACCGAAACGTGATAAAATAGTAGGAAGACCATAAGGACAGAGAGAGATTTATGGCGGCGAAGAATCTTTGTAGTCCGCGTGCCTATAAGAGAAGCCATCGAAGTAGTCCCCCCGTTTACTGAGGTGTTGCGGGGCTACCACGTGTCTTCTTTACCTATCTCATTTAGTCCATTAGTCATTAGGCTTCCTGGACTGAAGCACTACCAGGTCAGCCGCAACTACAAGCGTGCCCGGGGTCTGATCTGTTTGCTGACAGCGGCGATAATTTATTTTTTACTTTTTTAAAATGATGAATGAATTTGTTTTGATTGTGTTTACAACAATCTTAAGAATTCTAATAAAAAACATCTCAATTATTTTAATAATGGATCTTGTTTCTTGATTGTTGTGGGGCAGCGACTCCATTCAAATTTAAACACCTCCACGTCAGACATATACATACATACACCACTTGTGCATTTGTTGGAAATCAGCACACACGTGTGAAGGTATATGTTGATATATACTTGTGTACATACAGCTGGAATCCACAATTAGAGGCTTCAGAGTTCAGAGTACGGTATTATCTTTGTTCTAGTGGGGGCCTGGGCCTTGGGTAGGAGCTGGACCAGAACCAGGGAGAGAGACCTATCTGACAGTGAAGATGTGGGGTCCTGATTTAATCTCACGACAACATCTGATGCCATCAACTTTGGATCCCACGTCACAACCTCGCTGTGTAATAGTTAGAGCAATTGCTTTCGTAACTTTTATTGGGACAGTGTTTTGTTGATATGGTTGAGTCGACAAAATATATTGATAATGGTATTGATTTTTATGTAATATGTAATAGAGGTAGGACACAATATTTATTTTTTTGTGTAGTTGTGAGCGTGGTACAAGTGGATCTCAAGTGTTGAAGCCAATAGAGAGGTCACCAAGGTTCCCTTCCCTCATATTGTTTCCAATGAAAATGGGATAACAAAATTGTATTGTTGTACACATTTTTGTATCCATCCTTCATCAAAACCTCACCCATGCCTCATTAGATTAGAACCATTGTAAGTGCCCCTAAAGGACTGTTTGTGCCTATCATCAGGAGCTTTACAATGTATTTGGGCTCATTTTTGGCCTGAACACTGTGCAGATGATATAGTTTTGAAGATAGACTTTATTGGTACCCAATAGGAATCGATAATGATAACCACAAACTATGACCCTCATAAGTCATAACAAATGAAAAAGAAACTCGATTTCATATTGCAGTCTTGAAAGTGAATGGATACATGTTAGATACATTTTTTTAACCGAAAACGATATAATAAAAATTTATACTTTGAATATATATTAGATATGTGCATAAACTCGGGTCATCAGACTCATAAGAACAAAAGTTACTAACTTGACAACAGAGTAATTAAGTTGGGACAAAACTCAAACGCGTGATCATAAAAATATTACTCTTAATGAAAATCGAATTCAGAATCTCCCGAATTCATATAGTTTTGGTAGGGGCTATCAACCTATCACCAAGATGTTATATTAGATGCACATGCCAAAACATTACACTTGTAATTTTGTCTTTAGCACCAAATTGCGTTTTGACTGACGTACATATAATTTTGTTGACTTGCGTGGAAGCTCTCTGATGAAAGCGAGTTTTGATTAGTGTCTGTCCAAAAGCATTTTAGAACCACATGTTGATGATGAGAACAGATGGTTATCATGGGAAATAAAGCTCCCATATATGCCTAGCTAGCTAGTAATGTAATAGTATTTGGTGGCCATCTATTTCACAATCTTTTTTTATCTCCAAATAAGTGCTGAAGATGTTTCCAACCCGTAACAAACCGAGTAAGTGAACATGTTGTACTTCCATTATAAGTAATACCATACGTTAGTTTATATAATTTGTTCTTATCTCCTGGCATCAGAGGGAAAACTTGGACCAAACACACTTTAATTTGTTCAATTTTGATGTCCACCGTTTTTTATTTTTATAAGTTTGTTTTGTTAATAAGTCTCATTACGCAACGGAAATATTATCTCCACAACATTAGGAAAAGCTTATGCGGACATTTTATCCTTTCATCACTTGACCTTTGTGATCAACAAGAGGATTTTATGCACCAATTGACATTTAAAAGAAAAGAAAAAACTAAAGCAAAAGCACTAAAAAGTAGTCTAAAAGGCCTTCAATCAGGCAGGCCCCTCAATGGTATGGGCTGTAATATTGAAATTGGGCTTGATAGATGTAACATCAAGGCCTTCAATCAGGCCCTCTGGTGTATTGGTCTTATAACAGATATATAATAAGCTTTCGGCACCTCTCTGGACCAAAATCGTGGGCCTTATTGTAAACGTTGGGCCTGGACCGATTCTCCATGATAAAGCCATAAGTCGTTTATCAGATGCTGGACCAACGCGTTTTTCTGTGACGGATTCGCCGCCTAGTGGTTGGTCCCCCGCCCCGCACGTGACGGCAACAGAAAAAAGAAAAAGAAGCAGATTCTCCCTCGAATAGTCTTATGGCGTCGAATAGTCTTATGACAGGAACTCGCAATCTCCCTTGGATTTCCGCACATTTTTTTTGAATTGCTTTGGGCTGTGGGCCACACCGACATTTCTTATCCGTTAGCGAGTTGAGCTCTCGGACCATTATGCCCTTGTTTTTGATACCCCTGATTTTCCCAAACTACCTAAATTACCCTTCCAAACATGTCGATCCTCTTTGAAACAAAAACGTAAAAAAGAAAATTCAGGCAATTGATCCTTATTGGGTGCCCCAATTCCCTTTTGGATTAAAGTTAATTTTGATACTGCTTTGTGAGGATATGTAATAGTTGATTGGTCTAGTGGAAAGAATTGCTGTTGAGGCTAGTCATATTCTAAATTCTCTAGAAGGAAAGATTAAAAGGATTTCAAATTAATATGCCTCACGCTGACAAAATAGCCAAATGAGACAATCAATAATCCGTAACATTTCTTTAATTATTTGTTTTGTTTTGGTGGTTGCAAAATAATTTTTACTCGTATTTTGATTGATTTAGTCTTGGGAATAGTAATACTTAGGCTACAAATACAAGTTTGTTAAATTTTTATATATCTGAGAGTGTGATTCTGAATTTAGTCACCCCAAATTTTCAAATACATTATCTAAGAAAAGGCTAGTGAGATCTCAAACAAATTAAAAAGAATATTTTGAAGTCAAGGCTATTTCAGTAATTGCAAATCCATTCAAATACATTTTCTAAACGTGCCTGGGCAACCAAGTAATTGTGATTTTTCTTCTTGCCAGGAACTTTCCCGTTTCTCCGCTTATATAATCACTCTCCCCTCTCTGGGAAACATTATACTATTTACGAATCCGCACTCTCTCTCGATCAACGCTTTCGGTTTCGATCAAAGTCTCTCCATAATTGTAATCTGTAAGTTACGAAAATTTCTTATTATAGTTTTCTAATTTCAGTTAGTTTCTGTTCTCGTAGCTGATCTAAGTGTATATTTCGTAATTCCAAAATAGTCTGTATATATAGATTTACGCATACATAGAAACACAAGATATATAGGTTCGAAGCAGCTAAAATGATGAACACTGGCACTTGTATTGGGATCTCCACCATGCGACCCTGTTGCAGAGTCTTGATTAGCTCAAAAACCTCTTCGATTTTCGGATTTTCTCCTGCTGGAATTAACAAGTGTTCGGTCATTTATAATTTTTCGAAATCACAATCTGGAACACCTAGTATACGCAGATTCTTCTGTTGTCATGTGAATAGGTGTGTGATTGGTTCGGATCGGACAGCTTTTTGTGTTTCCGGTTCTATTTCTGGTCAATCTAGGGTTTTTTCAACTAGTTTTGATCGAGTCAGTAGGGGTGTTAGGATGATTACCGGGGGTAGAAGTAGTAGGGGTATTTTAGTTGTCCCCAGGGTTGCCTCGGATTTTAGGAATCATTCCACCTCAGTTGGGTCCAATGTAAATGAAAAGGGTTTTGAAAGGATTTACATGCAAGGTGGATTGAATGTAAATGTAAAGTCTCTAGTGATTGAAAAAGTTGAGACAGATCATAATATAGTGAAAGAAGAAGAGGTAGAAATAGAGTCTAGTAACACCTTAAAGGTTAACGAGTCAAGTATAGATACAGATAATTTTAAAGGTCTAAATCAAAGTTCTACTGTGGTTGAGAGAGAGGTTTCTCAGATTGAAAAGGAGGCCTGGAAATTGCTTCAAGCTGCAGTTGTGAGTTATTGCGGAAATCCAGTGGGCACCGTTGCAGCTAATGACCCAGCGGATAATCAGCCTTTGAATTATGATCAAGTCTTCATTCGTGATTTTGTCCCGTCAGGTCTTGCATTTGTACTTAATGGTGATGGAGAAATCGTTAGGAATTTCCTTCTTCACACCCTGCAGTTACAGGTATGGTCCTCCCTAAAACACTTAATGTTCACTGTGTAATTATTTAGAATCATATTGTATTTTGTGTGTACTCGTAGGTTTTCCATTTGCAGTATATAAATGAGGACTTGAAACTTTAATGTGAAGAGCTTATAGTTTATGCAGCATTATGCATTAAAATCAGTTATCCATTTCCTTAGAGAAGAAAGAATGCAAGGATTTCATCAATGATTTTGATTTTATTTTGTCATAATCTTTCTTTTTGATTGAAACATCAAAGCAAAGAATCTTGCTCCAGAAGAAAATGGAGGAAATTTTGTGAAGAGTATTCATATTACATATTGGAATCTGAAATGATTTCAGGGAAATTGATTCTTCTGTAGAAGTATTAACATATTTCTGGAAAGCCTAGAAATTAAATTTTTTAGCATGATTTGTTGTTCATGTTAGCATATTTCGGGGGATTTTTACTGGATTTTCTGGAATCAAAATCAAGCTGCTAAAATTTACTTGTCATTTGAATGATGGCAATTTTGGGTTCATTTTAATTGAAAATCTTTTGAATGCATTAGAGTTGGGAGAAGACTGTGGACTGTTACAGTCCTGGGCAGGGGTTGATGCCAGCAAGTTTTAAAGTTAGAACAGTGCCTCTTGATGGAAGCAATGGAGCATTTGAAGAGGTACTGGATCCTGATTTTGGTGAATCTGCAATTGGCCGTGTTGCCCCTGTTGATTCAGGTAAAAGACATTGGCGGTAGCTAGAACTTCTGCCTGTTCTGTATATTTGGATGTCCCTATGATGCCACTTTCCTGTATGTTACAATTTTCAACATTTCAGAATGAGCCAATCAAATTATTAACCATGTGACTATCATGTTAACAGGATTGTGGTGGATTATTTTGCTGAGAGCTTATGGGAAGATCACAGGCGACTATGCATTACAAGAGAGGGTTGATGTCCAAACGGGCATTAGACTCATCCTTAATTTGTGTTTAGCTGATGGGTTCGATATGTTTCCATCTCTTTTAGTCACTGATGGTTCCTGCATGATTGATAGACGGATGGGCATACACGGACACCCTCTTGAAATACAAGTATGTTCAAGGTGGTCGATATGGCCTTAAATTTTTTTAATCTATGGTGAGAGTTAAGGCATTAAGCTGGATGGACTGCTACTCTGAGTATTGCTAATTTCATAGCTCTCTAACAAATTAGGAACGAGAACTGCAGTTATACTACTATTGCATTTTTTAATGATATGATGCTAGGCTTTGTTCATAGCTTTCTTCATTGCAAGGCCCTTTTGAAATCTAGAACTAGTTGCAAAGTGTGTACTGTGTACGTAAATCTTCCTCTTAAGGTTTTTCTTAGGCTTACCTTCCCCCCCCCCCCCCTTTTCAGGCATTGTTCTATTCGGCTTTACGATGTGCCCGTGAAATGCTCATAGTCAATGATGGAACCAAGAACTTGGTAGCCGCCATTAATAACCGGCTCAGCGCACTCTCGTTTCATATCAGAGAGTACTATTGGGTGGATATGAAGAAGATCAATGAGATTTATCGTTATAAGACTGAAGAATACTCTACAGAAGCTATAAACAAGTTCAATATTTATCCAGACCAAATCCCTTCGTGGCTAGTAGATTGGATTCCTGAAGAAGGTGGCTACCTCATTGGCAATCTACAACCTGCTCATATGGATTTTAGGTTCTTCACTCTTGGGAACCTTTGGTCGATTGTTTCATCTCTAGGTACCCAGAAACAGAATGAGGGTATTCTAAAGTTGATTGAAGCCAAATGGGATGATCTTGTTGCCAATATGCCTCTTAAGATATGTTATCCTGCTCTAGAATCAGAGGAATGGCGTATAATCACCGGCAGTGATCCTAAGAATACGTAAGGTTCTTTTGGAGTTCTTTGTGATGTATTGTGTTTCCCTCTTTGCTTCTCAATGTCGCCTTATGTCATTGAACATATGTAATTGGCTTAAATTCTGACACTGATTCTGTCGCTTTCAGCCCATGGTCATATCACAATGGTGGATCGTGGCCAACACTCCTTTGGCAGGTAGTTGTTATGAAACTTCAGAAGTTTCTTGATTTAATGATTTATTTTGTGTCATCAGTTGCACCATGGTGAAAGCCATGTAGTACAGTACTGCATCTAATATATTTGTTTTCTATCCCAGTTCACCTTGGCTTGTATGAAGATGGGCAGACCAGAATTAGCACAAAAGGCAGTTGCTTTAGCAGAGAAGAGGCTATCAGTGGATCAATGGCCTGAATATTATGATACGAGAAGCGGGAGGTTCTTAGGCAAGCAATCCCGACTTCACCAGACATGGACAATTGCTGGTTACCTGACCTCAAAGATGCTTTTGGAGAACCCTGAGAAGGCATCTTTGTTGTTCTGGGAGGAGGACTATGAACTTCTCGAGATTTGTGTTTGCGCGCTCAGCAAGTCGGGTCGAAGTAAATGTTCGCGTTTTGCAGCAAGATCTCAAATTCATGTTTGATGACTTTGTTGAACTATTTCCTGAAAGTTTAACACCTAGTCCGTCTAATTCATAGTAGCAAAGACTTACACGCAGCTACTTGCACCATTGATTTCGGAATTGGACCTGATTTGATTGGGAGGGTTATGTTTTTTAGGAGCCTTTGAAACTTGTGTATTTTTTTATGTAGCTTTCTTGTATTGAGCCCGAGTGAACGGCCTGTATAGACAAGGATTGTGCAGCTTCAGCATCTCTGGCAGGACAGTGATCCTTGCTTGGAGGGATGGTGCCCCAAAAGAAGCCATTGACACTCTTGACTTAGTTGAGTTAGTTACTACTCTATGCATATCACGCTCACAAATTTCCCATTTGTTATGGCCTTCAAAATCACCAGAAAAATATCAAAGCATGGTAGCCTTCACAGTATAAAGTTACAGATTTTCCTATTGCCATTTGAACAAAAAAAAAACAAAGAAAGAAAGAAATATGCTTTGAGAGAATCATCATCAATAGACACACTATATACTTAAGTTCAAATCAAGATAAACAAGACAGACTAATAAACAAAAAATATAAAGTCAATTACTCCACATTCCACTAAAGGGAAGGGAAGGGATGATAAATTAATAAAGTTTATGGTCAAAATGTAAAGTAGATTTGATAAAATTATATTCTTGATTGTTGAAGCTTTATTGACCAATATTGAGATCATGACAGATATACAATCAAAAGTAGAATTAGATTTTTAACATGGATGACTCAACACGGGATTTATAATATAAAACAGCCAAGTGTATTTTACCATTTTCACTGGAAAATTAATCAAATGTTAATCAGGTGGACCACTAAACCCATTTCAAAAAAACACACAGATTATTCACTTCCTTTTCAAAGCAAAAAGAATCTTTGCAGGTTTTTGTTCCCTTCTCTCCAAAATGTCAATAATACACAAACTTTAATTTGGACATACATGAAGGGATACACACACACACATATATATATGTATGTATGTACGCATTATTGGATTCCCGATCTGGGTGTGCAATTTTAACCATCCAAGTCACCTTCACCATGTGTACCTTATGTGCACAATCTAGCTAGTGAATTATATTGAGCCTCATCCTATACGTATATGTCTCCTAGTATTTCAGTGCATATATATGATTCCTTGTCCAAACATATTCCCTGTCTTGATTGATTGGTCACATCCATGCCAAAAATCCAATGGAAATTCAAGAGACTCATGATTATTCATTCATTCATGTTGTGTGTGTCATCATTTCATGGCAAAACTATGACTTCAATCACAAATAGGCCTGTTTACCATCAATTATTAGCTAGGGCTTGCATTTGCATGCTAGCTAGCTAGCTAGAGGAAGCTTCCTTCTGGTCATTCAAAAATACACAGAGACACACACAGTGTGACAGTGACATACATACATATATATATATATGGTTCTATTCATGAGGTCGATAGGGGATGAGCATTGAGATATATGGCTTTGGCAGGCCGGCGGCAATCAACTCACAAGCTCCTAATCAGAAGTAGAATGGCCGGCCAGGCCAGCAGGCGGCAGGAGGTTGGTGTGTGTGTTTTTTCTAAAAAAATTAATGATAATGATAATAATAATAGCAAAACGAATAGATCATATATAATTAAAATAAAATACGCAAACCAATGGATATTGGAGTAAGTGGAGTAGGAGATTAGTTTGACCGTATCTTAGAAGACTGTGATTGTTATATGTCTTCTTTCCGCAATCCCACGGGATTGTATTCCCCATAGCCATAAATTTATTATTTTTTTCACAAATAATATTAGGCCAGTGTTTATGATCAACTCAATCACAACAATTTTCATCTTCATCCTACACTCCAAGTCTCATGCTTCGGAGTTGGCTCAGATGACCTCAAACTAAAAGTTGGTAATTAATTAATTTGACTTATTCAATCTCAATGACCCATTTTATTTACCAATTACTACAACGGAGGGGTCTTGGTAATTAATTAATTTGACTTATTCAATCTCAATGACCCATTTTATTTACCAATTACTACAACGGAGGGGTCCGCACGAGTGCCCGGGCTCTGCTTTACGGGATATAAATTTTCTTTTAAAATTATAATTGTGTCTCATATATTTTTTCTCAAAA
The DNA here is from genome assembly GCF_013401445.1 of Tripterygium wilfordii. NCBI lineage: Eukaryota > Viridiplantae > Streptophyta > Magnoliopsida > Celastrales > Celastraceae > Tripterygium > Tripterygium wilfordii. The sequence continues at coordinate 16,889,965 of NC_052244.1, read as the reverse complement.
AAAAATAAATTCAACATGAAAATGCATGACGTATACGGTTGAATATAAACTCAAAATATCATATACATTTTTCATGTTGAATTTGATTTTTTTTAAACAAAAATATTTTTTTATATAAATTCGATCAAAATATAAATATAATTTTTTAAAAAATAATTTGTGTCACATAATAAAACTACGGCGGACTCCGCCCGTGTGCCGATGTTTATTTACAAGAAGCCCAGGCATCCAGTCGGTCCCGCTCGCGGGCACCACACAGGCTGTGCTTTTTAAAAATTAAAATAGTATTATTACATTCTTTCTGGGCCTTGGACCTGTCGTTGTCAGGTCCATCCGGTGAGCCCACTCGAGCCCTTCGACCTTTTCTCTCTCTTGCTTGCTCAATATAAGGGCTTTGCCATTTCCACTAATTGCATAGCCCCGCACAGCACTTTTCATCTTTTTTATTTTCTCTCTCTCACCTCTCAAGAGAGAGAAGGTTTCTCAGAGATAGAGACATGAAAGAAAGGCGTGGGTTTCTGCAAGGTATGAAACAGCTTTATATATATATATATATATAGAATGTCAAAAAGAAACTGCCATCACTGATTTCCTTGCTCTTTCCACTCACACATACATAATTATATATGCATACTTTTTTCACATCGATCCTCATGTGTTTATTGATAATCTGATTCAACAAAATTGTTTCTTAGAAATAAAAATCAATAAGTAACTTCTCTTAATTTACTAGAAAGTCTTCAATTTGTTACTGTTTTTAATCAATTAGTTTTTTTTTTATTTTTCTTTCTAATTTGCAGCAATCCTTGATTTCTTGGCCGGAACATATAAATATGTAATAGCTAGCTAGCATGCGACACTTGTTGTCTTTTGTCGGTTTGTGTGTGTGTATGTATGTGTTTTCTGAAAAAAAAGAAAACAAGCTAGCTAGCTAGATAAACTCATGGTTTCCGCAAAGTATCTATGAACAGTTTCTATACACGTTCACACATAGAACGTCAAAATCCAAGCAGTAGTCATATGTATATATAGTTTTTGGTATTATATATATCATTGACTAATTGAAACCAGTAATTTTTCTTGCTAGTTTTAGCTATTTTTCCTTTTTACACTCATATTATCATGGACAATATGATTCTGTACAATTGCTATAGTATCTTAATTTCTGTTAAACAATAATTTTTGGTTGTTGTAATTCATGCAGGTAATTTGCAAGTGAAATCTGGAAAATTTGCTAGTGATGGAGAAATTGATCAAGAAAAAGAAGAGTACTGTGGGGATGCAATGATCTACTTCTTCTTCTCCAAGTTGGGTTGTTCATGATGTTAATTGGGTGCTATCCTACCTGAGCTTGATATATATATATATATATATATATATATATATATCTCTATATATTTCATTTTCCCTTTCCTTTCTTCCATTTTCTTGACCTTGTAAGACCTTTTCTTGACCTTGTAAGACCCCACTTTGTGTTTCTTGCTTAGTTTTGTGTCTCCCCTTGAACTCGTGATCAATCACTCTTCTTCCTTGTTCCCCTCCAACTCATCTTCTCCTTCCTTGTCTATCCCTCCTGAGCTGCCTCATCCCTCCATAATACCATTATTAATGGAGAGACTAATAATTACTTCAAGTTCCCATCTGGGTTTAGTTTATTTTCTTAATTACCTTTCTCTTTTACATGGATATATATATGCATGTGAAAAGTTATATATAGTGTACTTTGGTATGTAAAAAACCTCGCTTTCTTATTCTGTTGACAGCATCAATGCTTAGATTGGTATTATGTGTGTGTTGCAGTTAGGCTTTCAGTTTTTTTCTTTGTTTTATATGTTGTTTGGCTGAGAAGTATTGTAAGTGCAGTAGAGAGAATAATATCTCTTCTTTTTCAGATTATGATGATGATCATGATTCATCAGTTCCTCTCGTGACTACTCTCTGCCCTTTCTTGTACTCTTATATATATATATATATTTATTTATTCCGCTTTATATATGCAATTTTTTTTGATATGTAAATGTATTTGTAAACAGTTGGTCATTTAAAGTTGTTTGCCCTAATTGAATAGGATTTCTCCAAACCTTATAAATAATGTTCAAAAGGAAACCCATAAAAAGATTGAGAGAGACTGGACTAATTATCTAATCTCATACATATATGTTTATATATATATATATGTTATTAACGAAAAATCGTCATCCCTATTTATCAATCAATGTTGATTAATAGGTATCACCTAATCATCATTTATTTAAGGCCTATTTGTTACTAGGGACTTTTGGAGGCCGGTACACTAGATTATACTTAATTGTAAAAAAGTGCAATCACTAAAACATCCTTTTAAAAAAGTACACTGGGGATCATCTTTTACCAAAATAACCTCAATTTTGATTTTCTCTCTCCACGAATTGTGATACAATAGTGATACTTTTAAATAGAAGATCCAATTTAGTGTTTAATTTATATTTTTGGCTCATAAAATGATGATATAAATGTTAGAATGTAAATTTGATAGCATTACATATCTTTCTGGTTCAATTATGTCATTTTAGTGGATTTTTGATGTTCGTGATACTATAGTGATACATCTCTGCAGCTGTAAATGTTTTTCCAAAACGAGCAAGAGATGTACAAACCAAGAAAAGAAAACCAAGAAAGGAAAAGTAATTAGGAAGAAGAAGTATGCATATTGGTTCAATTGTATCATTTTAATAAATTTTTTGTGTTCGTGATACTTTAGTGATACATCTCTGCACTTGTAAATGTTTTTTCAAAACGAACAAGAGAGGTAACCAAGAAAAGAAAATCAAGAAAGGAAAAGTAGTTAGGAAGATGAAGTATGCATACTAGTTTCATCATTTTAGTGGTTTTTTGGTGTTGGTGATACTATGGTGATACTATAGTGATACTATAGTGATACATCTCTGCAAAAAACGAACCAGAGTCCAGATCTGCAAAAAAACAAAGCACAACCCAGATTGAACAACGAAGCATAGTCCAGATCTGTCAAAAACAAAGCAGAGCAACTCGACGCAGTCCAGATTGAGCAACGACGAAGAAGGAGATGAAGAGAGGAGAAACTCGGCCAAAAATGAAGAAGAAGACAAAGAAGAACCAGATCGAGAACCAGAAGAAGAAGAAGAAGAAGAAGAAGAAGAAGAAGAAGGAGAGAAAGAAGGAGATAACTTTTAGTAGAGAAGAAGGAGAGAAAGAGAGGACACACTAGAGTTGGATAGTTGGAGGGAGAAGAAGAAGAAGAAGAAGAAGAAAGAGGAGGGTATTGTAGGTATAAACTAAAAAATATCTTAAGTCAGATGACCAAATTACCCTTAAATTTCACTTTTTTACAATTTTAAAAATGTCCATGACCTTTTTACAATTAAGTTGTCTAAAGTGTTCTTACTGCCAATTGTCCGTTGTTAACTAATTTTTAGTGTAAAAACCTAAAGCCCATGAGCACCCGACTACAGATCAACTGTCAAACTAATGTCGACAACTTTATATACACCCTCATGTCAACCACATCAAGCACCAGGTCGGTCTATGTCGACACCAAACCCCTATTCCCTTGAACTCTTTCTACCTCTCCTCTCTACTTCAACCATATCTTAAACCTACCTACACCAAATGTAATCTTACCTCTCGTAGTTTACTTGATCAATACCCTTTTAAGTCAATGTCCTATCAATCACCTCGTAATATTCTTGAGACATCTACTATTTATGACAACAGTTTCTCAAAACAACTACTCTAACAAACACATTAGATTTACTATGACATGAACCCAATCAATTCCTAATACCTCTATCATCATTCACTATAAAAGGAGGCCCTCCGCAATAGGTAAAGACCAAGGTTACTCTTATACTAAATATTACAATACTTTCGTTCGAGATCATATAACAAATGACTGACTTATTCTCCGAAATCCTTCCACTAAGGAAACCTCTAACAACTCTTATGAATTTTGCAAGATTGTCGGTGGTTCCTTACCTAAGTCTTTGATTGTGGAAATTCCTCCCATCCTCACCCCCACAAGACTTCTAATTTGTACCAAAAAGAAAGTTTGAATATTGGCAAAGCTGATTTTTTGAGGATTATTTTGGTTCTACGGACCTCATAAATGTAATGATGATCAGTTCAGTAAGAACAAAGGAGGTACAGAATGACAGAAACTAAGTTTTTGGATTCTTGAAAATTTGTCTCTTGTATAGGACAAGACAAGGTGGGGGATACCTCTCTGTGTGTGGCAGTAGTGATTGTTACATGCATAAGGAAACACTACTGAGTTATATATATGTATATATGGTTCAGTGCAAATTAACCATATAAATTGTTGGGGTTCTCTTTTGTTTCCGGCCTACTTCTTGCTGGGTTATTTGTTGTTTTCCACTGGATTAATGTTTGTTACATGCACGGAGGGGCCTTCTTTCCCTGTACTTAATTTCTTTTCTTATAAATACATTTAATACAGACTTATCAAAATAAAAAAAAAAAAACAAAATTAGAATTCAGATTCAATTATTAAGTAGTTGGTAATCCATATAACCCAAATTCAGTTCTAGCATGGCGTTTTATTTCTATATATGTAATTGTTAATTACTCCTATATGCATCATCACATGCATATCATTTTCAACACTAGCATATATAATAATGCTCAGAAGTCGGGGCCCAGGCATGTTATTATTATTTGTTTTCTTGGAACTCCATATTCAATTTACATGAATGATTATAGGTAGAGATCGATATCATCAACATCAAACACAATTTTAGGCTTTAATAAATATAATGCCATTTCCCAAATGGTTGTGTCAACTATTCATGAAAGAAACATCGAGCCTAGCCACTAGCTATTTGAGAGGGAATCTTTACTATTTAGCTTGACATGTGCCATAACTAGTTGGGGGAAGGGATTTAAAGTGAAAAATAAAAGATTTGGTCAACTCAAGGACTCGTTATTCAAATTCAAATTTAGTGCAATAATTAAGATGGTCAATAACTTCATATATATATATATCTCATGAGAAATAAAGAAAGTTTATTTGCATTTGGAAATTTGGTGCTAATTATTGCTTGTGTAGGTCCAATTGAAAATTAAGTGATGAGCGTATTAGTGTGTAGTCAAACAAAATGATAACGAAGACTTCAACTTTAAGGATTTGATGCATCAAAAAGACAACATTATTATTAATGATGGTGTCCACATTCAAAAGCTACAAACCTTTCACTCCTCCCATCACCGAACAATTAATTTTCTCTCTCTCGTTTCTGGACTCTGCAGGTAGAACACGGGATGTGCTAGGCCCAGCCCGTACTACCCTAAACGGGTTGTGTCAGGGTTCCTGGCCCCTTTAAAATATTTTGCCATGATGGCACCGCCCGCTTGAAACTATTCAGGGTTTTCTAGGTTTCATCAACTTCTCCCGACGTTGGCTTCGAAAGTTTGAAACTAATTACTATAGATAATAGAATCTACAATCAAAGATTTGTACCGTTGAGCCACCAACGACCTTGGACTTTGACAGAAGAATTGGGATAAGAATGATGCACCGGTGTGATACCTGTCAAAGACGCTCCGACGCTCAAGTTAGAATAATAATCGAAGGCCTTTCGTCACAAATAATCAAATGTAGATGTAGTAAATGCAAACAAATCCATAAAGTGATTGAATGACCGGGATGAAGGTTATGTCGGAGACAGATTGTCGAAGGGAGTTTCAGAGAGACGATTCTAGAGAGAAAAAAGGATCCCTCACCTTTGGTAGGATTTCACTATTTATCTTGGAGTATGGGGACATGTGTCCAAATAAGGATCGTCTAATCTTCGCTCAGATTACCGTTAGAGACTGATTGCCTTTTCCTTCAAACCTATTATGACCCTTCTGACGCTATCCTATGATGGGACGTGAGACGACTTTAGGTGTTAGGGATTACCTCGGTTGTGTCAGTGGAAAAGTTGAGAATATCTTCCTATGTCAGAGGTGGATCGATTTGATTGCCTTCTGCAAAACGTCATAGCTAGTATATAAGAAACAAAGGATCAGAAGACGAAACAATGATAATCTTGTGAGGAGGGAAATGCGCTGTCGCCCTCGGCTTCGATATCGAGTTCAGGATCCTCGATGGTCGAAGTCACGTGTCTTCGACCACACTATTCAGCTCGACTTCGACTTGGACCTTAGACGGGTTCTTGTTGTCACTGTTATTGTTGTTGTTGGGCCCGCACTATTTTTTGTCGTTACAATTACGAGAGAAGAAGCTATTGGCGTAAACAACCCGGAGAATGGAATTAGGCATCTCTAGCAAAGCCGACACCGCGTGCTCCAACGCCTCGCCACACCCACCGAGTCGTCTAGAGCACGAAACTGAACGACAACGTTGGGTCCGATAGATCTGGCCCGCGAGGGAAACAAGCCACGTCGGTCCAATATGGGAATTGGGCCAGAAAGAAAGAGAAGCGATCTTCCCTGGGAGCCTCCAAATCCAATTTGAGTTATGGGTTTGGAATGGGCCGTGGGCCTGACTCACTGGTCTGTCTGAGTAAAATTGAAATTTGATGCTTGTTAGTTTAGTTAGACTAGCATTTCGTCGCGTGTACTCAACGCTTTTTGTCATGCTTTTGCTGTGGGCTCTCTGCGGGACCCATATGAACTTGCAAGAGACACGTTGTAGATATCCCTTATAACGTCACTTTCTATCCACTGAAATCTGAAATTACGTTCAGTACACAGACTCTGCTGCTCGATAATCTGAGAAGACGATGGCATTTTTGCAACTCTTTGTGGCGGCCACGAAGGTCGCCGGGCTCTTAATAACTGTGACGGTTGCTTCCCACGCCTTCTCCTTCTCTCGTTTCAAGAGAAAGAATCTCCGCCCGTTCCGCTCACCTATTGATGAAACTGCAGATACTCTCGCCGTTTTCAACGTTGATGGTACCTTACAAACCCTAATTTTTCAGCTTCTAATCCCTATTCAGGATCCTTAGCGTTCCATGCATTGTATAAGAGAGGAAATGGTTTGGTCAGGTTTTTCAACAACGGGTTGCTTATTATAGTAACTGATACAATTCCATTCACTTGCATATAGAGACTATGAGTACAATTCTCACAGATCAGAGTAGGTAAATTAATGATTATTTAGTTCTATTTGTTTCTTTTCTATGGAATAAGAATTTTTTATGCTTTTATGTATTGGATGTCTTTCGATCATGGAAGCGGTAGTTCATATACCTTTACATAGCAATAGAACAATAGAATTGACTTGTAAGGCTATAAGTTTGCTAGTTACAGATTGGGAAAGTCACAAATGCGAATGAAAGGAATGACCGAGTAATTACTTTATGTGGATGCTAGTGTGTTGTAATATTTGATGGGTCGACAATTTTCTTCGCTGCAATAGAATTAAGATATTGTTTCTTGGTGGGCCTTAGAGAGTATTCGCAGTTCATATAATTGCAAATGAATTTGTAATACTAGTGTTATGTTCAGGAGGGGAAAATGAATTTTTCTTTGGATTGGCAACTGCACCGGCTCACGTCGAAGACCACCTTGATGATGCTTGGCTTCAGTTTGCTGAAGAAAGCCCTTGTGACAAATCAAACTCCCATGAAGGAGGGACGCAAGCTGATGCACTGATTGGCTCGGCTGCGGCGGATGGTGGGTCTCACCAAGCTTGCTTGTTGGAGAAAGAAGCTAAAAGGACCATGAAGAAAAAGAAGCCTATGAAGATAGCCATGGAAGCCATGATCCGAGGGTTTGAGAAATTCATCGAAGAGGAAGAAGAAGTTTCCACATCAAGTGAAGGATGCCATCACAATGTAGCTGCATGGCACAATGTTCCACACCCGTAAGCCTATTCATTCAATGTTTTCTTGAAAACTTGACATGTTTATAACATGAGGCGTTTTTAGTTATTGGATATGTGTGATGTGCATATCTATTTGCTGTAACTTACATGAGAGTCTGGTGGATGAATTGATTTCAGGGAAGAGAGGCTAAGATTTTGGTCTGATCCTGATACAGAACTGAAGCTTGCAAAAGATACTGGCATCAGCATATTTAGAATGGGAATAGATTGGACAAGGATCATGCCTGAGGAACCAGTCAATGGGCTCAAACAAACTGTAAGCATGATACAGACTGCTTGTACATGTGGTTGCTATTAATACATCATGACTCCTTGTCCCAAAAAAAAAAAAAACATTTCTCAGTGTCTTTATATTTGGATTGGGCTTTCCATTCGGTATATTTTTAGTACTTTACTTCTTATCTGATGAATGAAATTTTGCATAGGTTATTAACCTTTGTTGAAGATGACTTACACTTTGGGCCAATTATATGCTATCTTTGCTTAGGTTAATTATGCAGCACTGGAGCGATATAAGTGGATCATCAATAGGGTTCGCTCATATGGAATGAAGGTGATGCTCACCTTGTTCCACCACTCATTGCCACCATGGGCTGGAGAGTATGGTGGGTGGAAGATGGAGAAAACTATTGATTACTTCATGGATTTTACGAGGTCTCTCTTTCTCTCTCTCTCCCGATATCTGTGTGTCTGTGTATGTGTTAGTTTTTCTGTCTGTCACTTTATCTGTTCTCTCTGGTTAGTCTTCCTTTAATTTGTGGATTTAGCAGTTACTTGTTGCTTTTGCTCACATTGAAATCTTGCCTGTCAATGTAGCGTAGGTTATATCACCAATGATTTCTCCTCATATGTCGCTATTGTAGAAAATGAATTGCATTTTTATATGATGATGCTTCTAGAGAGAGATTTTTCCGAGGTCTTTATGGTGTGCTGTATGCCTCTTCTATACAAAAACTGATAGGTAACACTTTTCAACCATATTTTGGGATGGTCATGTTATAATCCAAAGTGAAAAAGATAGTCAATAAAATGCAAAATTGATGAGCTGCACTAGTTAAGTTGGTCCTATGGGATGTTATTTTTGAGGTACAGCATATCATTGGTTATAGATAAACAGCTAGAGTAATGCTTAGTAACTTGGTGACATAGCTAGTTATTGCCATCCTTCGGCTGTTTCTAATTGCTAGTTTCTTAGGACTTGACAAGAAAAATGTGAATTGCCCTCTGTTTTCCAATGCCATTGTCTTTTTGGCGAAAAACCAATATAATATTTTTTCCATATCTGAAATGACATGTACCTATTAATTGCAACTCTGTTCTGTGCTGATTTGTTACAGGCTTGTTGTTGACACTGTATCAGATATGGTAGACTATTGGGTGACATTTAATGAGCCTCACGTCTTTTGTATGCTTACTTATTGTGCTGGTGCTTGGCCTGGTGGTCATCCTGATATGCTGGAGGTCGTCACTTCTGCTCTACCAAAGGGTGTTTTCCAACAAGCCCTGCATTGGATGGCAATTGCACATTCAAAGGCCTATGACTATATTCATGAGAAAAGGTTTGTTCCTTTCATCTGTTAACCCTAGTAGATGCTCGTGGAAAAGAAAAGAAAACTTTGTCTGAGAAATTTTTACATGTTTCTGTGAAATTGGATTACATATAAATGAAAGCATTTGAACAGGAGAACATATACACAAGCTATGAAGTTTGAAAGACTGCCAGCCTTGTATTTATACTGCTTGAATATTTTTGTATATGGATTCTATGGGTTTGATGCTATTGATCGTGGCCTTTTTCACCCAAATTGTTTTGTGGTGTGGTTGTTCTGGGCTTGCCCCTAGTTTTTTGCTCCTTTGCGCTAGTCCCACCTAAGAGGCTACTGTTAAGTTCGCATTGCCTGGTCACTGTCCCAGAACATATTCGCATTCTGAATCTTTCGCTTTATTTTCTGCAGCATGATATCAAATCCTTTAGTTGGAGCAGCACATCATGTCTCTTTCATGCGCCCATATGGTCTTTTTGATATAGCCGCTGTTTCTCTGGCTAATTCCCTGACCCTCTTCCCTTACTTGGACTCCATCTCTGACAAGATGGATTATATAGGCATAAACTATTATGGACAGGTTTTTTTTTTCTCCTCCTAAATGAATTTGAAACCATCATGCATAGAAGTAACATACTGACTTCTCCTTTGATCAGGAAGTAGTCTCTGGTGCTGGATTGAAGCTAGTGGAGACTGATGAGTATAGTGAATCTGGACGTGGAGTGTATCCCGATGGCCTGTATCGCATGCTGATTCAGTTCCATGAAAGATACAAACATCTAAATGTTCCATTCATTATTAGTGAAAATGGTGTTTCTGATGGGACAGATATGATACGTCGGCCATACCTCTTGGAGCATTTACTTGCTATTCATGCCGCAATGATTATGGTCATGATTCTGAACTCAACAGTTTATTCTGTCTAGAAATTTGGACATTTGTGGTCAGTGCATTCATTGTAAATTAATTATGAACATACATGGTATACAGGGTGTCCCTGTGCTTGGCTACTTATTCTGGACTATTTCTGACAACTGGGAGTGGGCTGATGGATATGGTCCCAAGTTTGGATTGGTAGCAGTTGATCGTGCCAATGGGCTTGCTCGAATTCCACGTCCTTCATACCATCTATTTACCAAGGTATTTGGATATGTACTTACAGGGAAATTTGAATTACTGGTGCGGCCTTCACTTCCTTGATTCTCTCTCTCTTATCATGTTTTCAATGGCCATATATCTCATCATCAGGTGGCGACTACTGGTAAAATTACACGTGAAGATCGGGCACATGTGTGGAGGGAACTCCTAGGAGCTGCAAAGGAGAAAAAGAAACGGCCATTTTATCGAGCTGTTGATAAACATGGCTTAATGTATGCTGGTATGACCTACTCAGGTTCAGCATGTTTTCATTAGAATAAGTTTCTTAACGGCTTCGTTCCTTTAACTTATACTCACCATAAACCTGTTGCACAAACTTCTGTCAAGAAACTTTTTTGGACCTAAAGTAATCCTTCGCCATTTTACTGCTGGGCCCTTTCACAGCGCATGTGCTACACGAATCCGAGAAAAATTAACAATTTAATCCTTGTTTTAAGGTGCTGCTTAGAGATGTTCTATATCAGGTTAACATAACAAACTCATATGCGCACTGCTAAATGCTATTGTTTCCTATTCTTTCACTGGATGTCTTGATTGCCCCTGGAAAATACGACTACTGCATCTGGATGCCAAACTTGACTACATATTCCGAAACCGCATTCATTTTTCTTCTTTATGATGACGGTGCTGCTTGTCTTTTGTATTAAGTTAAGAACCCATCACGATTTTTCTTCTTTCTTTTGACAGGAGGCCTTGACCAACCTATAGAACGACCTTATATCGAGCGAGATTGGCGTTTTGGGCACTATGAGATGGATGGTCTGCAGGACCCATTTAGCTCCATAGCAAGATGCATTCTCCGACCATTTTCCACAAACAGGAAAAGTATATCTGAAAACGATGACACTGATTTGGTTCTTCAGCCTCTTGAACTTAGTTTATGATTGAATAGACATATACTCCCTCCCATAGTATTTTACTGAAATTGAGGCTGTAGCACTATTGGAGCAACAGGTACACAATTTCAATGGTGTTCCTAGTCTGAGTCTATTTCCGACTGGAAATTTAGCATGTTGACTCAATACCCAAAAAATTAGTTGATAAATGTTGTTCCATCAGTGGATATGTTTTATACCAAATCTTCTATCTCAAAGTGTAGCCCTCAGAAAAAGGAATGACCTGAAGTTCCTTTGCTTGGAAACATCTCTGGCAATCGTTATTCTGAATGTTGAGAAATCTATCTGTTGAGGATTATCCTTCTCACTCCTGCCCTCAATTAGCAAGAAGCAGTTACAAGTATTTTTCATGGCACGTTTGCATATCTTGTGTCGTTCAATTACAATCCACAGAAACGAAGTCCTCCCTAAGACCCATTGGGCATTATCATTTCCTGATATCCTAGACTCTTGGTCATGAACATTCAGTTCCAGTTCCGTGAGCACTTGGCAAAGCATATTCGGTCCAAGGTGACCCGTAGTTGCAAAGCATATTCCCATTTGTTTGCTACAAATAAATAACCCAACTCAATAAACTTCCTCAAGTAGCAAGAATATCCGGGTGGATTCCTTGCAATTAAAGACAAACTCAAAACTAGTTGAAGTAATGCCATCCTCATTATTCATAAGCTATGATGAGTAGTTTCACATTATTTATCATCAATCATAAATTTTTGAAAATAAACACTACTACCGTTCTTCACGTCCTTGGCTTGCTGAAAGACTGCTTTCAAACATTTCAATATGTTCTGAATTATGTTCAGTTACTTAGGGACCAATTAATAATAGCTAGATCTCATTTCCTATCATTCTAAAAACTACAAAAGAAATGGAAAGAGAGAATTATATATAGCAAGTCATAAGTGACCAATAAAATTAGTTTACATGAAAATGAGTTGTGTTTACATTTCAATTTTGGAGGAATCTCCCTCCTTTGCTTCTGCAATCTCCTTATGGACCATGAGAGGAGTATTCCCAAGCTCAAAGACAGACGAAGGAAATGACTTCGACAACCCAGCTGGAGTTCTGAAAGTGATCATTGATGATGGAGAAGCAGCTCCATGATCACCATTTACATAAATTTCACTCAAAGTAATCCAAATCAAGAAATCCTTTGCCTTAACACCAGTGAGATTCTTGATCTTGTTGGGCTCAAAATAGGCTGTGACTTCTGTGTCATGCCAGATAAATATGTTATCAAACTTGAAGAACTCATTCTTCTTCTTCTCCTCCTTATTCTTCTTCTTGTGCTTGAGCCAAACAAAGCCAGTGTCCCTCACATGACCATATTCCTCTATCTCTTGAAGAGTTATAACCAACCCATCAGGGAACCCTATCTCCGTTAACAGATGCCTAAACTTCTCTCTGCATATCTCATCTCCATAGTACACCTCAGCTTTAGCTTTCAGGTCTTCAAATGTTGTTGCTTGGGACATCTCTCCCTCGCTCTCTCTCCCTCTCTCTCTCTCTCCCTCTTTAATTGTTGTTGCTTTCATATCAAGTATCCAGATTTGGTTTTAAACTATATATATATAATGGGGCATATAAAGGTAGGAGGAGCTCAGCTAGGAGAGCTATAGTGGCTATCATGAGAATCATGACTTTCATAGTCTGGAATTATCCTAGAATTTAATAAATTTATAGTTAATTATATACGTACAGCCAGGGTCCTCCACCAGTAAACATTGCTTACATGACATCTATGCTTATATTAGTTGGGCCCAAAAATCAATCTGAAATAAAGTTACCCTTATCATAGGTGGTATGGTTCTTTTCCGTCTCAAGCAGAAGCAATCAGCAATGTGATGAGGTCTATCTATATTCTATAGCATGGGCTTCACCGTTTGGTCATTTATCTGTCATAAGTTGAATACCGAACCTCTCATTTTATGGCCCATTGTCCAACTAGCTGGGCTAGGCATGGCCCATTGTCCACTGGTTTGTTGTTGCGCTGGCAGTGCACACGCGTGGCTCTTCATAAAAATTGTTGCCAAGTTGATCTTTTATCACAGTCAATCAAGACAGTGCTCCAGCCCATTCTTTTGCTTCACAAAGATCTGGCATTTTTTAAAAATAAAAATTTATGTGCCAATTGTGACACTTTGGACCACGGACTTGACTGGTGCTGTTAGAAATTATAAATATTTAACATTTAGTATAATGAATTTAATAATTTTTTTTTTGTTTGAAACAAAAATTAAATTTTTTATGTACAAAAATATCAAATATTTTGAATTTATGTTGTCAAGCTTTGGTTTCGGAAAGAAAAAATTGTTGAATTTTTGTTATCTAAAATCCCATACATTTTTACGGTTTTTACAAAATTTTGTGGTGCAGCATCGGTGGACCACACCTTGGATTCTCACCTCTTCTACTATAACTAGAGTAATAAATAACCTTGGACAGGCGCAAGCAAGGTGATTTGGAATTCTCAGACAACCAAACAGACCCTCCATCCTCCAAGAACATCATCATCAAATAATCCCGTTTTGTGTTCGGTCCTCTCTGCCTCTCTCTCTCTATGCCTCTGGCTCTGGAGTCCAAGATTCTGACAAATTCATTATTTCCTCTCATCTCCTGTTTCTCAATCGACATCATTTCTTGTTCTAAGAAAGTCACGGAGATAATCACATAGCTACAGTCGAAGAAACTCAAAGGAAGACCAAGTACTGAACGTTCTGTTAGGGTTTTATTTGCACTTTTCCTATCTGGTTGTGCGTTTGCGTGTCTCGAATTTCTGCGCACTTGGCGTTGCTTCGTGGTATGCCCGTACAAAAAAAATTCTGATTACTGTATATATATATTCTTTTGTGTTTTTCAATTGAGTTTTTAAGACTGATTTATCCGGATAGTATTGTTGCTAGTCATTCATATTGAGAATTGTAGCTGCTACATTTTTTTTGGATTGCAAGAAAATAGGCTTTTCGGGCATTTGTTAAATTTTGGGGATTTGCTTTAATTCGTCTCAAATGTTTATCATTCCTGATGTTTGGGATTAGGCCGTACACTTCCTGTATGATATTGAATGGTCTTTCTAATTGGAGTGTTATTGTGTTTCCATTTCAAAATTCGCCAATGGTAAGCTCATATATATAAGCTTTCATTTTAAAATAGTTTTTGCTGCTTCCAAGTCTTTGAGCATATGTGTATTAGCTTTCTGGAGCGTTAGTTGGTACTAGTATATTTCGCAGTTTTCACTTAATATTTCAGTAGTTCTTGTTGTAGACTGGTTCTTTTTCACGTTAAAGTTTGTTTTTCTTTTTGGGATTGGAGGGTAGTTTTTCTTGCATAATAGGTAGTGATTGATGTATTTGGGGAGAATCTTTTCATCTCACTAATTGTTGCCTTGTTGCCAACTCCTGGTAGTTCAAACTTCAAACATTTGCCATCATTATTAGGAGCATCTCACTCACTGGGCTCTTTAAGGAATTATCGGATGGGGTTCTACCTTTTCAGTTTTCAGATACTGAGATAGCTTTTAGAATGTAATATATGTGATTTAGCCTATTTTGAAACACTTGGAAGTCGATTGTTAGGAGGGTACTTTTTACTCACGCAAACAAAAACAAACATACACTCTCTCTCACACACACACACACACTCTATCAGAGGAGCAATGTGGATTTGTTACTCCTTTCTTTGGGTTTAGCCACTTGTTCGACATTGCATTGTATGAAGCCGACACTTTCTTTTTTATATTGCATTGTAGGTGTTATCTCGTTTTTAGTTTCAAATAATCTTTTATATTGCAATCATTCTTATTTCCTTTTAGCATATCTACCAGTCGGAAAATTTTATGGAAGAGAAAACAAGTGATAAGACTTTTGAGTTTTGTAGAATCAGAACACGGAAATGTTTGTCAAAGTTGCTATTGTTAATTGTGAATTACGTGGATCTTTTGCAAATTGTGACATATGCATTCATTTATTTGTATATTCATGTAAGATTAATCCTCCCATTCATCCCTAAACTAAGTAAACCCAAAAATTATGCAAATTAACACATTACAATCCTTGGTTTCAGATTCTAATTTTGGCTTGGAATCATGTTGTGGCTTCCTCAATTCCAATAGCCATGGAGTAATCTGAATTTCTTGTGAAAGATTTCCTTCTTATATAAAATCTGATGGCTCGGAAAGGTAATCAAGCAAAAAATGGACTTGATCGCCATACGTCCAAAAACAAAAAAAGAGGTTTAGATTCAAGCTGTGTGGTGCCAAATATGCAAGGACGGGAGCAGGCTGGCGAAGGGAAATTTTTCCCTGGAGGGGAACTTCCAAATGACCACCAGACAGGCACACCTTGTGGGGATAGTGGTAGTGGAACCTGCTGTACAGGAGATGAAAATAAAAGTAGACGAAATTCCTGGAGATCTCAAAGAAAAGAGAAGCAAGTGATAGATGCAGTTCAGGGTGTTGAGCAGCCATTACCTCCTGGTGGCAGCAGTACTTTGAGCGAAAATCCTGGTGTCCAAGAAGAAAATGGAGATCCACCTCTTAGTAACTGTGGTCCTAGACATACAAAAGGTGGATTGGGTTACAGGCTCTGTGGGCAAGCCAAAACAATGTTGGAGAATGTGGATTTTTCAAACATTTCGGTGGTTAGAAACTTGAGAGAATTTGTTGTGTCCATCTCAAAGTCAGCTGGTGAATGGCTAGGGAGGCAGGGACCGTTGTTTGTTACGCTCAAAATGAAAATGAATATTGCTCATGATTATGTTGGACTGAAGATTCAGCAAGCATATCCTTTCGTGTTGAAATGGCTGATGAATTTTGGGAATATAATGCTTCTTTTATCTGTGGTTTGGTTGGACTGTACTCTTCGAGGCATTGATTCCTTTCTACGCATGGGGACAACATCCTTTTTCTCTGTTCTTTGGTGTAGCATTCTCTCAGCAATGGCTATGGTTGGGTGGTTCAAGTTCCTTATTGTCTTGGTAAGTCTTTTTTATGCTTTATTCAATTGTTTGTGTCTTCAATGGAATTGCTTCTGGGGCTCGCTAAAATGGCTTCATGTATGTGCACTTTTGAGTTCACATGTTTCTCTGTACTTCATATGTAATTTTTTTAGTGTTGATACATGTTCTTATGAGTTTACCTGCGTATGTTATACTTTTTATATATGATAAATATACTCTGTTAGGATTAAAAAAGTAGTTTCAACCTGGTCGGTCAAACCCTTGATGTTGTTGAGTGAGAAACTCAAAGGTAGTGGTCAGCTTTCCTCTCTCCATTTAATGAAGTTCTCATGTAATCATCAGGGTTCTCCTTTAACTCTAGCTGGATCATCTGTTACATTAAATTAGTTTCTCTGTTTATATTGGTGCATCTTTCCTAGCTTCATTCTTTTAAAAAGGAAAAAAATCCCGTGTTGATGTAACTTGCCATGAAAGATCTGTATTACTATTCTTGTTTTTTCTTCTAAAAAAATTGCTGAATTTTTGTCATATTTGTTTTTCTCAGGCTATATCTGCTTTTGTCACGCTGTTTGTTGGTCTCACCCTTGGAATTTTAATAATTGGTATTTCTGGAACTGTTTTCTTGTGGTTCTATGGAAGCTTTTGGACAACAGCACTTGTCATATTCCTTGGAGGTGATCCCCCTTACCCATTTGCTTATGGACACATTAATACCAGTGTGTGTATGTATAGATTTCTTTTGGCAGGCTGAGGCTAAATACTTATTAATGCCCAGGTTTGGCGTTCATGTTAAGCCAAGAACGCTTGGCATTGTTGATTACCACTGTGTACTCTGTCTATAGTGCCTGGACGTATGTTGGATGGCTTGGTTTGCTTCTGGGTTTGAATTTGTCTTTCATCTCAAGTGACATTCTGATTTACATCCTGAGCAAAAACTTAAATCAGCAGAGAAGGACCAATGGACACCATGAACAAACTGCTGGAATGCAAGGTCAATCGGGCTTCTTTAACAGTGAGTCAGAGCATCCTCCATCCTTTGAAACTAGCCCAGGGTTATCAGCAGATCGTGGGCCTGGAGTTCCCTCAACCAGTGGAGTTGATTCTGAATTAAATTCTGAAGAGGAAGTTGTCCGATTGTTGAACTGTACTGATCACTATTCAGCATTGGGCTTGCCCCTGTATGAGAATGTGGATGTTTCTTTACTCAAGAGGGAATATAGGAAAAAGGTCTATGCCATTTCTTTTTTTAAATATTCAACATGATTTTACATTGTTTTTCCATTTGCTCTCTTGGATTTAGAGTCTTAGTGGCTAAGGGGTTCAATTGTTGTGGTGTAATTTGGCATGCTTGCATCAGTGATGCTTCCTTAATCTGTCTGGAACTTCCTTTTGACTTTAGACATGATGTATGATTCGGTAACTTACCAGTGGAATCTTAAATTATTAAATGAGTTTCCTAAATTTGTTAATAGGCAATGCTGGTCCATCCTGATAAAAATATGGGTAACGAGAAGGCTGCAGAAGCTTTTAAGAAACTTCAAAACGCATATGAGGTAACTTTCTTGGTTTCCACTATTTTATTGTGCAATCTTTATTCTTTACTATGTTCCATATGATTCTTCCTGTCAGGTCACAGTGTTGTTATTGTATCCTGATTGTTTAGGTTTTACTGGATTCCTTGAAACGAAAAACATATGATGATGAATTGAGGAGGGAAGAGCTGCTGAACTATTTTCGCAAGTTTCAAAGTACTTCGCAACAGGTAGGGATATATTCTACCTAGAGCTGAACTTTCATCTGTTGACATCTAGCTTAGTTGTTAGTTCAGAAGAAGAAAAGATTATCTTGTTAATACATTAGGTGCTAGGTGGAACATATAATCTGGTACGATATAAAAGGAGGAAGAGAGCGATAGAAGGGTGAATGCCATAATTTTTTTGTTAAGTGTGTGAAATGCATTTTTATTGGATACTATTCCTTGCCCCATGTTTTCTGGTAAAAAAGGGTGTTTTTCTCATGTGATTAGTTGAAACAAATTCCGCCAATAATTCTCTCGGGAGAATTTTTTAAGAATGGATAGATTTCTCCACATCCAGTTGATTCCCTTTACTGATGACAGAGATAGAACTTTGTTCTTTTGTTGAATGAACATCTTAAGAAGGTTATTCTGCACTTATTTGGTTAGGTCTAAAGTTTCTTATTTTTCTTCAAGTGTACTATTACATTTGACTGTTCTGTGCTAATTAATATATTATAATGGCAAAGCACCAAAGCGTTGGTCAATTTATTGTCACTCTAATGCTACAATGAACATGAATGGTGAATATGTCGTGCAGATGAAGAGCATGAAATTCAATAAAATATATTACTGGTTACCACATGCTATGTGTCTAATATAGATTAGCAGGGTAAATGGCGTGCCTTCTGTTAATTTTATGAAGGAGATGGCAGCCTACAGCCTGGTCTTTAGCATATGAAGCTCCTTGACGTTTTTGCTAGTTTCGTAACATTATTATCTCTTGCCTCCTAGTTTGTGTTGCCGATCTTTTACTTGGCTTTTAATGCAACCATTTGGCTAGAATGGACGAAATGGTTTCTTTTCTTCTGGGTTCTCTCGCTCGGAGGCCGATGGTGAGGACCCATTGGGAGAGTCGAGAAGAATAGCATGCAAGAAGTGCAGCAACTTCCATATTTGGATACAAACCAGAAAATCGAAATCACGAGCAAGGTGGTGCCAGGTATTATTTCTCCTCTCAATATATGTTGTTTTCACGAAACTTATGCCGAAATTTTGATAGGCAGTATGAATCATATCATGATGCAAGAACATTTCCATCTCTTGTATGAGTTTTTTTAGAGAGGGAAATCTATTACTGCTGTTTATGGTTTCCCTGCTCGATGTCTCCCTAATGCAGGACTGCAATGATTTTCACCAAGCAAAAGATGGAGATGGATGGGTTGAGCAATCTTCGCAACCCTTCTTCTTTGGATTATTGCAGAAGGTACTGTCTGCTCTATGTTTGCAGTTAGTGAGTTAATTGTTTGCGAATGTCCCCAAGGTAAAATTTGCTTTATAGCGTATGATTGAAAGGTATAGAGACTGTAGAATGATATATGAGAATAATGTAATAGGGAAATATTATCTGTCCATTTGACACGGAACTTATTTTGCTTAGGTTGATACTCCAACAGCGTATGTTTGTGCTGACAGCAAGATATACAATGCCACTGAATGGTATATCTGTCAGGTAAAGTAATTTCTTCCTTATTATTAGTCAATGTTTTCTCTCCAGATATCTGTCTTCATCATGAATACACTGTCATCAGAAGTGTAATTAGTTCAAATGACGACTTGTGACATTTATGAAATATAATATGATTTTGGATTCCAATTGAATAATTTGATGGACAACTAAGCTCATGAGGTGCTTAACGCATTAAACCTGGTTGCATAGTGAGCAAATGGACTGTATGTGGAAACATGCATATCTTATTGAAGTCCCATGGCATAAATAGATTCATTGTTAAAGCATAGATAAAAGACCTACATGCATGGGAAAAAGCTTGTTGATCTCTCTCTCTCTCTCTCTCAGGAAATGAGATGTCCGGCCAACTCTCACAAACCGAGTTTTCATGTAAACAGTAGTGTAACCTCCAAGCATAATTCCAGTAAGGGATCGAGTTCGGGACAGAGAGAGCATAATTCCAGTAAGGGATCGAGTTCGGGACAGAGAGGCAGCCGGGCTCCAAAACCTAATGTGGAAGAGACGATGACAGAGGAAGAATTCTTCGAGTGGTTCCAAAATGCAGTGCAAACAGGAATGTTCGAGTCATTTAATGACAGCACATCTACTGAGAGTCCATCTCCCAGGGCTGGAAATGGTCCCAAGAGTGGCGGCAGCAAGAGGAAGAAAAAGGGGAAGAAGCAATGGTGAAAGCCAACGATGTTTTTCCAGTTTCTTCTCATTTAAGAACCTTCATATGAAGCCCGCTTCCTTTTCCAGAAATGTAGTTGTGAGGAAAGTTCGACTCAATTAAACCAAAATCTATACAGGCAAATTGCATGTCCTTTTCGGCCTGCATCATACAGGGTTTATATAGTGTTCGATTTTCCTCACTGGAAATTTCCCGAAAGTGGGAAGCATCATAGGTGTTGCGGTTTTCTTTCGGGGATTGGATGATAAATGTGGCATATACTTGTACCTTCTTATCTCCTGTCAGAGGATTTTTATCATATTTTCCCGATAAATGAGAGAGGAGAGAAGGGAAGCTTTAAAATTTCACAAGTAATGATAGTAAACCTGCGTACCAGTGAAGTGTTTTGCCAGTCTTTACCAGTAGTGTTATATGGCGTGCATTTACTTTCATAGTTGCTTATGAACTTAGTATGTTAAAGGTTGGAGATATCTGTTTGATTGTATAAGGTTCAATGGAAACGTAATTTGAAGATTGTTTTGCCACTCTATCGTGATCTTGACTCGTGGGGTTGACGGTTTGAATTTAAATTTTATGTTGGATGTTAAAATGACAAAAAGTTATATATATGTTTTTGACAAAAAAAAAATTTCCAGGTTTGTGAAGTTTAAAAAGAAAATTTGTGACATTAAAGTTGCAAACTTATATGATATGTTTTTGGTAAAAAGAAAAAAAATTTCCCAGGTTTGTGAAGTTTAATGGGAAAAATTTGTGACATTTTTTTTAACATACGAAAAGTTCAAAAATAAAGAACGAAAATAAGGGAACAGGGTTGCAGGGGTTCACTTCACCTTTAACATTCCTGCGTGTGAAAAATACCTCAAACTTCCGAGAAAATTACGAAAACAGCCCATATCCTCTACGCCTGAATAAAACCTCGTTTCAGTGTTTGTGACCTTGCTCCGTCCTCGAAATCCTCTAATGGAGTCGCTCATACACGGTTCATCTTCAATTTTTCTCACTAAACAGATAATAAGTGGTGGGAATTCGGTAAACAGAAGCTCAAGCTTCAAAAATGGACATGGGTGGTCTTTTTCTCCTCAAAAGCTATCGTTTGGCCTCAGAAAAGCAGTCATAGTTGGGGCAAAGAAGGACAACAAGAACAAGAAGGAAGATACTCACAGCTTCATTCCCAAACCTGATGAGGCAACTGGGTATTTCCCCGAAGCGGTACTTCTCAAAGAGGTCAATCTTCTTTCTCTTCTTATTTCTCCACTTTTTTTTCTATTTTTTTTTCTTGTTCTTGTTACGATTCCTCAATATAGTTATTTATATGGGTTAGTTAATTTGCTGTAATTATTTGAGTTTTTGGCTATAATTTTAATATGAAAAACAGAAATGATGGAGTTGTAACTCAAAATCACTACCTTTAATTTGCATTGTCACGTGTGTTTGTTTATGTGTTTTTGATTGATCGTATGCATCTGTGCTTTTTTCCAATAAGATTATGTAGACATTGGCTTTAACCTGTGTTTTATCTGTAATTCTATCATAACAGTTAGTTTTTTTTTTTTTTTTTGAAAGGAACATAATGGCGAGTTATTAAATATATTTCATGTTCGATCCTTTGTCTAGTGATAGTTTTTTGATTGCTTAAGTTGCATTATTTACTTCAATTTCTCATTCCTTGGTTATGCTATGCTTGATTAAGATCGGATTTATGTTTGATATTCCAGAAGAAAGTTCAGGAAGATGGTAGAGTTCTCCCTGATTTTGCTGATGCCGAAGAGGGTGAGTGATGTTGTTCCATTGCGTTCTAGTTGCTTATTGTTGTTGGTGGAATTGCTAATATTGGAGTTGTTCGTATATTGCAGAGGAGCTCTTCGAACTTCTGAACCTTCAGCTGCAGAGTGAATCAGATGTCACGCAGAGTGAGCATTTGCTTCTTTCCTATTTCCACTTGCTAGAATGGTTGTGATGGTTTGCTTGACCACCGTGGAAGTGAAAAACCATGAAATAGTTTTCGGTACCATTCTAGCAATGGTTTTTCAATGACATCTAGGCATTCCAAAATGTTATCCCATTAGCTTGCTTTTGGTTTTGAATCTTAGAGGTACTAATGTGAACTGGTTAAGGCATTGGTTTTCATAAAATCCCTGTTCAACTATAATTATAGAATTGATTTTAACCAACTGTGATTTAGATGATTCACTTTCACTTGGCAATGATGTAGCTTATTGGTATTGGTGATCTACTTTTTTCTTTTCTCTTACAGAGCGCCACTATGAGGTTGTATATATAATTCATGAGAAGCATGAGGAAGAGGTTGGGAGTGTTAATGAGAAAGTTCAAGGTAATGCTTTCCCCGCTCTGCCTATATCATGAATTCATTGGACAAAGTATTTCATGAAATTGAAGTTTTTAGAATATGATGTGTGTTTTAAGTTCTAGGAATTCTTAGAATCTCGAAAGAAGGTTCTTTAGGAAGCCTATCTTATGCATATGGGATTTCAGAGCTTTGCTAGTCAGTATTCGTATCTTAAGTTGCATTGTGAATCTCAAATAAATTGCTTATACCTGCAAAACTCTTGTTACAGAATTTTTGAGGGAGAAGAAAGCCAAGATATGGAGACTGAATGATTGGGGTCTTCGAAGATTAGCATACAAGATAAAGAAAGCCAAGAATGGACATTACATCTTAATGAACTTTGAGTTGGAAGGCCAATGGATAAATGATTTCAAGACTATGTTAGACAAAGACGAAAGAGTCATTCGGCACCTTGTAATGAAGGCAGATGAGGCAATCACAGAGGATTGCCCGCCTCCACCTGAGTTCCACACATTGCGTGCTGGTATGGATGACGATGATGAAGAGGATGATGTAGATTATGATGAAGATGATGGTGATGTAGAATACGATGATGAAGAATATGGCGAGGAGGAGGTTGATGGTTCTATCGATGATGATGATGAAGATGGTGTTATCGCCAGCACATTTGTATGTAGTGAAGGGAGAGAAAATGAATCAAGTAACATAAAAAGAAGACATGAGAAAGTAGGCAGGTAGTCAAAGGAGTTCAGGGTTGGTTTATGTAATGTCTTATAGCGTGATATTTGTGTGACAACTAAATGAAAGGGAACCATTTAGTAATTTATGTTGTTTATCTTTATGAAGGTTCTGCTTGAGATCTCTAATTTAATCGGGTTAAGGGTAGTTTTAATCATAGACGCCTGGTTTGTTTACCAATGTGGGTGAATAGACTAGAGATCCGTAATGGCCACTACAGGGCTTCATCCGCTGAGAAGTTGCCTCATCCAATATCTTGATCTGATTATGTTACTCTCAGAGAAAACTTGCTGTGCTGAAGCGAAGCTGAGGCAGACGATTTTCTCCATATGTTGGTGGTGCTGAGCTTTTTACTATAGAGGAAAGCGTATTTGGTTCTTTTTAGATCTAGGATGACGAACCATAAGCTTTTACTGCTCTTGCTTTTTGATCCAAACAGTCGAAAATAACTAAAATAGGGTCTTGATGACACTGCCCATAGGTGTAAAGAATATGGTAGTAAAAACAATCGAGTTAAAAGCCTAAACTAGAGGACAAACATAAAGAAGATCATCGAAGTTTACTAAATTTAGAGCCGTTTGTACCTCACCATCAAACAAGCAAGTGGTATTGAGAAAAACACAAAAGAAAACAGAGTCAGTTTCATACTTTTCACCTTTTGTCTCCTCTTTTATCTTTCGCATCGCTCCTGCTCTTTTGCCAAGTGGCATTTCACCTTTTTCTCCTCTTTTCACTTTCGCATCGCTCCTGCTCTTTTGCCAAGTGTCATAACACTTGTACAATCTAGGAGAATAGGTGCATACGTGTATATATATGCATAGCTTCATTGGTGCATATATATCTCTAGCAAAAGAAATCCAACAACTCAAGAAACTATGACACCGTCCAAATCCCCTATCACTCTTACCATTCTTGCATCCCTGATCCTCCACTTGCTGCCAAACTCTTGTTGTTTTGAGATTGAAATAGATTATGTAAACGCCGTCCCCGTCCCAGATTGTGATGTTGATCTTCTTGAATTCCCTCTGAATTTAGAGTACCTGGAAGCTGAGTTTTTCTTGTTTGGCTCATTGGGTTTTGGTTTAGACAAAGTTGCTCCAAATTTAACCTCTGGAGGTCCCCCGCCGATTGGGGTTCGAAAGGCTAATCTGGACCCTTTCACCAGAGATACAAGAAGTCGGACACTTGAGGTAATTTCTATAGATAATTTACATCCATATATCCTTCAAAGTCTTTGGTTTCAGTATCATGACTCTGATAGTGGATGAATTACCTTTGTGATCCAGGGCAATTAAGAATACTGTGAAAGGATTTCCAAGGCCATTGTTGGATTTGAGTGCAAAATCATTTGCAAAGGTGGTTGATAAGGCATTTGGGAGGCCATTATCTCCACCTTTTGACCCATATTGCAACAGCATCAACTACCTTCTTGCATCCTATTTGATTCCTTATGTTGGATTAACTGGATATGTTGGAGCAAACCCCAAACTTCAAGGATCTGTCTCAAAAAGGGTAAGTAGAGAAATTCACCATTTGATTTCTAACAACCAGAATTATAAGGGTAGATCAATAGTGTTCTGACCTCTGCATGCATGTGGATATTCAGCTTGTTGCAGGCCTTCTAGGTGTGGAGTCTGGCCAAGATGCAGTCATCCGAGCATATCTATACCGGCGACGACTAGAGCCGGTGCAACCATACGGAATATCTGTGGCAGAGTTCACAGAACGTTTTTCAGATCTAAGGAATAAATTAGGACGCAAAGGTTTGAAAGATGAAGGGCTTATAGTTCCCCTAGTACGAGGTGCAGAGGGAAAGACTAAAGGCAATGTCCTTGCAGGAGACCAATTCTCTCTTTCATATGACAGGACACCAGAGGAGATACTCAGAATTGTGTATGGAACAGGTAATGAAGGTCTTCCCGGAGGTTTTTTCCCAAAAGGAGGAGATGGTCGAATTGCCAAATCACATTTACACAAAGCATGAACCCTGTAGAGTAGATTAGTGTAAGAGTTCTGAGCATATTATTATCGTTTTATTTCCTGCTACCACAGCAAATAAATATGAGTTTCTGTAACCTTTCCTATGATTATGCTGTATGCCTCTACTGGCCAGAGTACAATAACCCACAAACAAGAAGGAAAAAGGATATTGAAAGGTATGACGCCAAGAAAATCTTTAAAACCAAGTGAAACAGTAATGTTGGGTTTAAAGCTATGTACGTTGATGTTGGGTTCTTGTCTTAGTCTTCTCAAAACATGACATTCATCGACACGAGTGGTTTGGTTTTGTTCATTCATTCTCGACTGCTGGGATTGTGTCTAGCACAAAAGGGATCGAGGGCAAGGAAGGAACATCCCTCTTTCAAATACATTCCAACACCAAAACTAACTAAAATTCTAAACCCAAAAAAGTGTTTATAGCATGACGCCAAAGTTAATATTTTTTTTAAAAATAAAAATAAAAATTAATATGAAAAATACATGATAATTTTAGACCGTCCAATATAAATTTCAAACATTCGATTTTCATTTTCGACATGGATGAATTTGATTTTTATTTTAAACCAACCTTCAATTTCTCATGCTAGATTATGAACATTTTCAAATTTTTGGTGCATCGAAACATTGGACCCACCCAATCCGAACTGGCGAAGGGTGTAGTCTTTTCTGTGCAACAACACAAAGGCTTCAAACGACGTCGTCCTGTGGGCCCAAACCCCACCAAAAAAAAAAAATATTGGTTTAACCGACTCAATGGCAGAAACCCCAAACCCCAATCGATACAGAATGCATTAGCAGAGGCGACTGCAGAAGGGAGAACTCGGCCTTCGGTTCGGTTGATCTCCGCCTTTTGGCTCGGTAATTTCCGATCTCTATCGTGTTTGGTTATCATTTCAGTGCTTACTCTCTTAATTCTTTCTGTTTGATTTGCGGATCTGGTTATACTTTTATATGAAACTGCTTTTGTGATTTTGTGTTAGTAGTTGTTTCTTCTTTCAAATCTTCTACTCTGGTGATCGTATACACGCTGATAGCTTAAATTTCAGAAATCGAAGAAATAATGACGTTTCTCTATATTTTCGATGTTGCAATTAATCCAGATAGAGGTCGCGGTGGTGCGTAGCTTTTCTTTTTCTTTTTCTGATCATTGAAGCAACGTAGTTCCTTTTTTCTTTCTCTCTTGGCATTCGAGATTGTCACGATTACTAATGGCGAAGTATCTTTGGCTCTATTGTTATCAACTCTGGGATTCTAGGTTAAGTATTGCCTTCAAAAAATTGGTAGGGAACAAGTAGTCATAGTCATTCATTTGCACATGCCTTTTAAATTAAAATTATAGTGTTTCCTTTGATTCCTCCTATTCTCATTTTTTCCTGAACTGTGAAGTGTGTTGATTTCGTGGCTTAGTGATGTAGGGAGCGGTTTTGTTTTGTGATTGAATTCGGTATAATTTTATTTTAAGTTTTTTGATTTTTTTTTTTTTTTTTGTATCTCAAACTGCTGAAGGATAAGAGTGGAATTTCATTCAGTACAAGTTACGGATCAGTCATGTTGATTGTCTCTTGTTTTTCTCAGTGATTTGAATAGTGCATCAAGTAGTGCAGACGGTATGGCAGGAAACATTGGCCCAGGTACATCTGAGAAGAAATCAAGTGAATCACTGACTGATATACCAATCTTCAGTGCTGAGAATACGCAGAGTAATCTGAAAGTTATATATTACAGGTTTGTTCCATCTATTTTGAAGTCACACAGCCAACCCAATCACCAATCCTTTGTATAGGATGTAGACTTTAGGACTGAACAAGTGGATTAAATCCTCATACAATTTGTTATTAAAAATTACCTGGTCCTCCTAATGCCTTCAAGCTTTTGCTGTTGTACATGGTTCTCTCATGTCTATTGGACTGCTTACTTCTGATTACAATTGGACCTTGCTCATAATTCTTCTAGATCTCAGTATATCAGGCAAAAAAAACTTGTGTTTGTGCATGAATTTACAATTTCTATCATGTACGCATTGAAATTATGTAGGTGTAGATGTGCACGTGTGTTTTGGTGGAATACCATTTTTCAATTTTTGTATCTAATTAATATAAATTTGACCCTTACATGATCATGAATTTTATCAGAATTCTCTCTATTAAAATTTGATGGAACTGTCATTCTAGGTGAATGATGTGAGCGGTTCAAATTAGTTTGATCTTTCTCAATTATCCTGGCCAGAACTTTTATCGCAGCACTTAGTTTGTAGCTGGAGTTTTTTTTATGGATCCTTGATCACATGGTATTTGCCTCATTGCACCTGCATGATTAAAGTATACAAGATAGATTAGGATCCCCCAAATATACAGGCCCTCCAATTCCTCTCAATGGCAGGCCTATGGTCTTGATGATGTCAATAAAGCTTATTTCAGATTTGAATATAGGAGGTAAATTGAAACTCTTTAAATTTACAACTACTTTGCTGGTGTGGATGTTTGCAAAACTACTAGTTTGGAACTTGAGGGGTTTTGAATTGGAGGGGATCTCAATCCATAAGGAACACTTGAAGCCTTTAATCCTTCTTTTTTCCCCCTTTTATGAGAATGCACTGCAGAGTTCTACCATGGTGGTAGAACTAAATTGAATCATTCCTAATATAATTACTGCGAGATGCAATTCATTTTTTTGTGCAGCCGGACATTCATGTCCATCATTGGTGGGGTTGTTTCTGGGATTTTGGGATTCACAGGCTTCTATGGATTTGTTTTGTATTTCCTCATCATGGCAATCACTTCGGCTGGACTCGTAGCCAAGGCAAAGTTTTCTGTTCATTCGTACTTTGATAGCTGGAACCGGATTATGCTGGATGGGATTACGGGTGGCCTTATGGTGAGTGCATCTTTCATTTGCAGTTCTCATTCATTTCTTAAAATTTACTTCAATTTTGGTTCGTTTTTCTTCTTGTTTGTTGTTGTAACAAGGTTAGGCTTCTATTTCTTCCTTTATGGGATAGATGTGTTGTATGAGACATTTGCCGCCAAAAGTTCATAGCATAGCCTTAGGAGAGGCTGAAGACTTGTAATTTTTTTGTCATCATTTCCATTGTTAACATGTTTCTGGTTCTTTGGATCAACTGCAATAGCTTATTAGTCTCTCTGCAATATTAGCTTTGCCTAAAGCATGCATTTGATTGTAATTGTATGGCTACGGTTAAAAACTGAAGAAAAAGGAAGACACCAAGGTTTTTCTTACAAGAGTTTACAATTCAAGAAATCATTAACATCACATTACATTTGTGATACCGGTTAGATAAAATATTTAAGTTAGCACTCCTTACCGAAAATCTGATCAAAGGGTTTTTGGGGAGCTAAGCTCTCCCTTTAATTTCACCAGAAAAAGATATCTTCAAGCGTTAATTGAGTGGATCGTTCTTTGTTTTCAATGGCATTTGTGATGATTCACATCGTACCTTTGGCATTGTTTCACTTGTGTTTTTACCCTTCCTCTGGAAATTTCATAATGAGAGTTTGTTGGTGTTCATGCAAGATCTCTATTGAATTTTCTGGTCATTTTACTTCATTTACAGTGAGTACTGGGGAAGTTTTTTCCCCCATCAACCTTCAGTTATCCTGATGGAATTTATTTTTAAGTTTGTCAATTCAATTTTTAACAGTTACCTATCATTTTATTTTTGGGCATGCTTCCAATGGCTAATGAGTAATGACCTTACAACTTCTGTCTGTTTATTTTTATTATTCTAAATATCAGTATTGACCTTACAACTTCTATCTCTCTATGCAGTCGTTCGTGCTGTTCTGGACGTATCCTTTTCTTCCATTAAGATGCTTTTTAATTCCCTGATTTAATACCACAGTAGTGACTGTTTTTTCGTGATACTTGAAATTTTTTGAACTACAACATGGACTCCATTCTTCCAAAAAGAGGGAAAAAAGAATTCATGGACTGTCTTAACCCTTGGTAATGAATTTTTAACGAGTCATGAGTTACCAGGGAAGTTGCAACCATTGACATGGCAATTGTGCTTTAAAAAGCATTGGTGTTTCTAGCAACGAGTAAGCATTAGTTCAACTCCCTTTTCATCAATCTTATATGTTGATAGTTTTCTTGACGTGAAGGAAGATTTGCATATGATATCGTGCACATATTCTGAGCAAGGCTATGCATCATCTTCGATCGAAGGCAAGCCATGGTGCCATTGCTCGAGGCATTGATGCAGTTTCTTGGACGTTAAAATAGCTTCTACAATGGTGTTCATTTACAACAATGATGGTCAAATTCAACTGCCTTATTTATCTGTTCGTTCTGAGAAGAGGATTTTGGTTCGGGTAATAGTTGCTTTGCAGTTTTTGCGATGGCAACTGTGGTTCTTTCTTTATTACTTTAATACCTGCTGCTGCTGCTTTCTTTGGGTGAGCTTTTCGAGTTTTTATCCAGTTAGTGAGCTTCAACAAAGCTCAATATAAGGTCCACAATGATGGACCTTAAATTTAAAGAGAACTTCTAGGGAACCTTTAGTGACTTCTCCTAGAATTTGGGCTGAGGCTGGTTTTACAGTAACTATGCCTTTACATTCCTCAATCATTTGAGGCCTACCAGGTCGAAGGCCCACTGGGTCAAATTTTTGAGGCCCAAGGAACTGTATTTTGAGTTTGGATAAGCCCAGTTTTGAGGCCCAAGAAAAAGGCTCCGTAGGCCATGAATTTTGAGGCTGGGCAAACCCATTTTGAGGCCCAATAGACCCAAATTTTGACGCTCTCAGGTGTCCAACTAATTGAGGTCTACTGGGACAAATTTTGAGGCCTAAGGGACTGAATTTTGAGGCTGGAAAAGCCCAGTCTTGAACTCCAATGGACCCAAATTTTTAGAGTCTTTCGGCTCAAATTTCGGGCCCAAAAGCCCAAATTTAGAGCCAAATAATGGCAAGCGGGTCCCACTGTTTGAGGCCCAAATTTTTACTATTGACTTAAATATCAGGCCCAATAGGCCCAGATTTTAGGGCCCAATATCGGCTACCGGGTTCAACTATTTGAGGCCCTATTTTCTGATTCAATAAGCCTAGTCTTAAAGTCCAATGAACCCAAAATTTTGAGGCTCTATGGGCTCACATTTCAGGCCCGAAGGCCCAGATTGAGAGCCCACTAGTTCCTACCGGATCTAACCATTTGAGGCCCAAGTCACTGAATTTTGAGGCTGAATAATCTTTTTTGTGTTTGGTGCTCTATGGGCCCTTTTATCAGGCCCTATAGGCCCACGTTCAGAGCCAATAATTTGTATCGGGTACAAACATTTGAGGCCCAATTTTCTGATACAATAGGCCCAGCCTTGAGGCCCATTAAACCTAACTTTCCATGGGACCTTTTTAGGCCCATATGTCAAGTTCTAAGGCCCAAAAGACCCTAATTTTCCGATCATATAGGCTCAGTTTAAGGCCCAGAAGGTCTATTTTCGATACCAACAGACCCAAATTCTAGGCCCATTTAGGATGAGTCCTATTTTTACTCGCACATTTTAGTTGGGCCTAAATACACTACTTCAGCATGACAGACCGAAACATGACGGCCCAGAAGGCCCAATCAAAGTTGAGTAGGGACGCAAAATAGGCTTTATCTGAGTTCATACCCACTGATATTGAGACCCGTTGGCCAGCCATTACAAGCATCAAATTCCTCTCATTCCAGGTAAAAATGCTTTATGTGCCCCTTGAGATCATTTTGTTCACCCTCGCACCTGTTCCCTTGAGAGTATCAGCAAATTGGTACTTCCAAATTTAAATGAGCTGAGCAGACTAAAGGATTAAGCTGAATTTAATCAGGAACACGAAATTTGTTTTGTTACAGTGTTATCCTTTCAAGATGCAGTCACGATCAGTATTGTTAATTACTTGAGCCAAAGATTGCTTCTCAATACTGGGCAGCAAATGAATCCCATGAATGGATGTCCCGACTTCAAACTCTTGATAACATGAAGGAAGCATCTCACCAGCATCTGAGGCACTTCTACGAATCCAAAGGACAGAGTATTATAAAGCTGTTGCAATGGCTGCTCCTCTAACCATGTTGTAGATTATATGCTCTGTCCTTAATTGTGTACAAATTCAATTTTCGAAGTATTTGTTAAGTCAAATAGACTGTAAGCGATCTGCATGAAAGCCCAAACCCAGCGCATGAGTTGCATCCAGATTTTCAAAATACGTGTAACCCTTACCACTTTCACTTACCGTGATGTATATTGTAGTGAGCAAAAATTTCAACAGCAGGTAGTTTTGGGATGAGACGGCAATAATTTAGGTTGACCATCTTGAACACCAGATCAGCGCATTCAAGAGAAACTGAGGTAGTGTCATTTTTTTCAATGCAAGAAACTGAGGTCATCATCCTTAGACAGATCAAATACATTTGGACAAATTTCAAGCATACGTGTATCAGGAATACAGAGTAACCCAAGTGTTCTGTTCCCCCAAATTGCTGAGGTTGTGTTCAAAACGAGTTTTCATGTATTCAAAAAAAAACTCAGTTTTTAGTTTCTTAAATTAACACCAATCAAATGATGAGCATACAAACCTCAGGAAGTGGGCAGAATTCAGGACATGAGCCTCTCTCTCAATGCAAGATAAGAATAATGCACAAATTTGCTTCAACATACCTCAACCATATATGGATCTGTGATGTATGTCTCGAAGGTTAAAAAAAAAAAAGTTCCTTAAATTAACACCAACCAAATGATGAGCATACAAACCTCAAGAAGTGGGCAGAATTCAGGACATGAGCCTCTCTCTCAATGCAAGATAAGAATAATGCACAAATTTGCTTCAACATACCTCAACCATATATGGATCTGTGATATGTATGTCTTGAGGGTAATCGTTCCAAGCCATCTATGAAAAGAACAAGTGATTTCACATCAAATTGATTCTTAGATGTAAAATGAACTATACAACGTCCACTATGCTCATAGCAAACAATGAGACTTGTATTTATGCGATGAAAACAAATCAAGATATTTGTCAACTTGAAGTGTACTTACGCAAAGAGGGTCAAAGTATAGCTACAGAAATATTGGGTGGCATTCCGCAAACATGAGTATACACTGTGCAACAAGAACAAAAGGGAATTGTTAGCACAGTAAGGAAATTTTCTTAAAGTTCAATATTGCTAAGATGGTTGAGGAAACGGATTGCATACGTTATTGGAATCCATGAGGTAAATATATGATATTTATTGTAGGTAACCCGGTCCAGCTTGTATATGTACTCAAGCCAAAGATATCCCATCTAGGCATTTTACAGAAACTGTTAGCATTGGAGAAGGTCCAAATGGAAGTAGTGAGGAAAGGGATGTCACAAGTTAATTTATAATACCACCAGCAATATCAAAACTACAGCTGTTTTCAATGAAATCCTGCACTTCAAATCCATCTCCTCAACTTTTTTCCATCCACCTTTCAACCTATATATACAATCGAAAATTATTGACCCCAAGATAAGAACAATGAATTCAAGAACCAGTATTGTAATTAATTCTCGTGCACTAAGTAATGTCAGCTAAAAATTATAACTTTCAAGAGACAGGAAAAAAAGGTATTAAATCTTATGATTGGATAATTGTATGCATAGACCATTCCAATGATCCATATGTAATGATCAAGGCCTGAGCGGAAATTTCACTCATGCAAGAGGGAAAATTCAGCTTTGAAGCATCTGGATCAATGTATCCTTCAATATTACAAGAGATTTGTGTCAGACTAGCATGCAATATTATAGCATGGAAAACAAGATCTTAATCAAGTTACTAACCAAGACGAAAAGTAAACAGGCTCCAAACAATTTTGAACACTCAAGAATTTCCCATGATAGGATGATTACCAAGAAGCAGGCAATGATTTTTGCAGCTACGATCAAT
The DNA here is from genome assembly GCF_013401445.1 of Tripterygium wilfordii. Lineage (NCBI taxonomy): Eukaryota > Viridiplantae > Streptophyta > Magnoliopsida > Celastrales > Celastraceae > Tripterygium > Tripterygium wilfordii. The sequence continues at coordinate 16,856,657 of NC_052244.1, read as the reverse complement.
CCAATCTCATTATACTTGTTCAGAATCGCAAACCACGAGGGTGAAAAGTGTGTGCATAAGACAAATGTAGTACACAGATGAAGCTGTTATTGAGGACGATGCAGCAAAATAATACCATGAAATTAAGCCGCCACATCATCTGTTCAAGAGATATGATTACCCCAGGAAGCAACTACCAAGAAATCTTGGATAATAAACCTTTTGACTTTGATGAATAACATACCTATGCAAATCTCACAAAAGTAAAATCTTCGCTAATGTAATAATATGAGAAGTTCCTGAATCCAGTCATCCAAACATATGCCGCAATAAAAACTCTAATCGCATTATAGATTTTCTTCTTCAGCAAAGTAGTGGTACATCAAAAATATAAACATGAACTTTGACATTAGAAGTAACTCAATGAAACAGAGAAAACTAGCAGAACTGAAATAATAGAAGCCCGCTTCAGTGCATTTTTTGCCCAGGGGTCAATACCTTATCTTAACATAGGCCCTCCTTCACCCACTAAAAATAGAACGTGCAATTATCTAAAACCATAATTTACAATGAACAGTCCGAGAATTCCAGTAAATATAAACTTTGATATTAGAAGTCACTTGTTGAAACTTGAAACAAAGAAAACTAGCTGAACTGAACTAAAACTAACAGTGTTTTAGTTCAGTTCAGCTAAAACAATAGACTGGATGAAGGGGGCTGCTAAACAGGAGAAGCCCAAAACTATCATTGTTTTAAGAGATAAATCAAATTATTGAAAATAAAAACAAAAAATACTACAGAAGCTAACAAAATACCAAAGGCACATTCGGCAAGAGTTAAAAGCTAAGATGAACCATCTCTGCAAACAGTGAATAAACCATGAAAGTGAAAAATCAAAACCTCATCACACAGCAAACACTGGAGCACGAGATAGCTTTATGCCTTTATCTAAAAGACGTGAAAACAATTAAAAAAATAAAAGGAAAAAATGAAACAGATCAAAGACTATTCTGTCTAAGATCAACAGAACAGTCGAAACAGATTGTAATTACAAAGTACACAAACATGGAACGCAAAAACCATGGATGATCAGTTTTAGTCCACAACAAATGTCTTCAGAATAATATGTGGACTCAAATCTGAATATATCTGAAAGAAAAGTACTTCAAATTCTCCATATGCAAAGCAAAAAAAAAAACCAAAAATTCGAATCCAGCATGAACAAGCAGTGAAATCAACAAATAATACTACAGATCTACTGTAAGAGCGGATCGAAAACTCTGTATTGACAAGGCATCGTAAAATTCCAACAATAATGGAGGGCTTTTACGGATGTAATTGTGTGGTACCTCTTCATTGCCGTCCCTTTCGTTGTCTTCGTCCTCCCCGTCATCACCGCCTTCTCCATCTTCATCCTCATCGTCATCGTCGACTGACCGAATTGCTGAGCCACCGGCCTACCGCAAGACCTGCGCATCTTCCTCAACCTCCTCTTCTTCATCGCCGTCTTCGTCGTTGTCATCATCTACGGTGTTCTTCACTCCACTCTCGTCTTCAGTGTCTTCTTCTCCATTCAAATCCAAATCTCTTGTTCCATAACTGGCATAGTGCCATGATTAGAAGATGCCGCAGAAACTTTTTCCAGAAATTTTTACGGAATTTTTTTATTTTTTGGTGAAAACAAGAAAGTTGAAAAAACAAGGAATAAAGAAGAGCTTGTTCGTTCGTGGTAGCAGGAAGGCACTGCACCAGTGATCTCAGCCGTTGAGACGATAATTCACGCGGATTGATGACGTGGCAAATAATCGAACGATCCTGGTGAAAGAAGTAATTACGACTTATGACTAGGCAATAGCTCCTTGTGTATGTAGTTCCTTTTAGAGGCGCGTGAGCGAATGGTTCGAGATCTTTGATTGGAGAACATGTGTTGGGCCGAGCCTTTGGACCCCTTTCGAACTTAGGCTGTATTTGGGCTAAGTACCAAATTGGCCTCTACAAATACCCGAAAAACAATTGTCCTCATAGATGGTAAGGAAAGAAAATTGCCCAATGTGAACCAAACATTTAGGTAAACTTGGTTCTGATTTTAGGTACGCGTTTACACACATCATCCTCAATACAATTAAGCGCCACATGGTGATATGATAATTAAAGTTTGGAAGAAAGCCATGTGAATGACATGTTATTTGTCTCATCTTTGTAAAGAAAGGGCAGTGTGATCCACACATTCATAATTACCTGCTAACATGGATTTCCAATTGATAAATTAAAAACAAAAAGAGACATTCCAAGCCCCTAACAACACAAAGTCAGATAATAATAACGTCGCGCATCATCAGATCATCTTATATTAATGTCATAATCATCCTATTTTAATAACAGTTTACAGATTTCCTTTCAAAAAAAATAAAAAACAGTTTACAGATTTTGATATTATTATAATTAAAACATACAGGCACAAATTTATGCCCCGTTTGGAGCACATTTTTTGGTAATGTTTATATTACTTGTTAGTATAAATGCTGCAAGTCATCCAAACAACCATTTCTGTGTACATATTTCAATGCATTTTTATGGGGCATTTCTAATACTTCTAAAATGCTACAAATTTTAACAATTTCACTAGCTTTTCCCTGTCTTGTCCCCATCCAATTTCCTTTATTCTAGTTTTATCCTCATATCTCATTATACACTTTATATAATTAATTAATTAATAGTAGTCACCGATATTATTATTTAATTATGGGTTGTAAATTAATTATCTTTATTTTATATTCATTAATTTTCTTTATCTTATAAATTTAAACTTTTATGTTTATATACATTTATATGTCTTACCTACAGCTAAAATGCTTAATATCCCTGCTCGTAATTTGTTATAATATGCTACACAGAATAATTGTTACTAACAAAAGTACAATTAAACACTTACCCAGCATTCATGCATCATATCTGCTACTAAAATTGTCCAACATTTCTGCTACCACCATTTCTGTTAGTATATCTACTACTTTCAAAAAGTTTTACCAAACTAGCCCATAGTAATATACTTTTTCAAGATAAAAAAATTCCACATCGCATAATTCAGCCGAATGGTTTATTAACAAAGATCAACTTCTCTCACATTAAAAAAATATTTTTTAAGACTAAAATCCATTGACAACATCTCATGAAAAACAAATTCATGCGGGCATATAAGCTAGAGTGAACAATCTCTTTAACGTATTTGGGTCAGAAATTTCAACATACTTTTCAGTTCAATATAACAAAAAAAAAAGGTATACAAAATACGAACATATTTATTAATTTTTACTGCTATGTTTTTAATTTTTATATGAAATATTAAGACAATGACGAGGAATTAATGAATCGTGTGCTGGAACACGTGGTATTAATGAGGATGGTAGAATTTCTCATATATCAAAGAAACCCCCACACTTGGTCCCTCCAGCAGTATATAACAAAATTAAAAAAGTCGCACTAATCATTCTTCAGTATTCTAACAACAAGAGATCCACAGAAATAGATGCGTCCGTGGTGGTTATCGACGACAGTTTTCCGATGGTGGCCAGAATTCGGGTTCTCTATTCCAACATCGGCTATTCGCGGGTGGTTACCGGGATTTGATTTCTCGTATTTCACGACGCAGTGGAGAAGCCTCTGGTTGTTCGAATTGTCGATAATCGATGATGTGTTGTGGAGTTTTGTAACGATTTTGGAGTCCGTAGCCTTAGCGGCTATGCTATGTTACTTCTTTGTATTCTGTGGATGTACCCTCTGAATCCCCAAGTGGATGTGGGTGTATGTATCACTATCATGTATGCATATCTCGTGTAAGTATGTTAGTACGATATAGCATAATCTCGGCTGAGTTGTTCAACTTCTCCAATTAACATATGGAATTGAGAATACGACGATATTATTCATTGGCTTATGTTCTTTGTATAGTAGTTTGCCTGTAATCTCTCTGTTATTTTGTTTTCCTCACACATGGAAAAATAATTGGGTGGGTAGTGGTGTGCTTATAATAGTTTACGCAGACAAATTTGCAGAATGATGTGCTCAACCCAAAAATCGAATTCGAAGGATTCGGCGTTCTATGCATGGCTGATTATGCATGTTAACCCCAATACGAATAACGCTGTTCTATTATTATGCAGTGGCATGGTTATTTTGGGACGAGTCCATTTGGCAATTCTAGCAGCTTTTGATTGTCAAAGTCATCCTGGCGCCAGCCTAAGTGCTCTAGTTTCAAACTTCTTTAGAACTTCTTCAGATTCCTGAGGTGGTGCTGCAAGAGTATGTTGACATGGGTGTCGCAGAGGCAAATCAGCAAATATTGTATTCTACTGGGGCTTACAACCAGACAAGACTAATTCCTTGGATATAGAATCTGTTGGGATGGATTTCCTGAAGAATATCCTATCAACAATGGCTCTCAGGGCCCTACAGGATCACATCATCTCGACAACAAACTTAACTGATAGAAGAAAACTTGGGTTCACAAGCTAAAACAAGGCACTACCCATCCCCTTAATGAATATTTGACTTGATTTAATTTCTCCTTTAATTAAGAGCATTTAGAGACGTGAAATAATTGACTATTGATTTACTTCTTCATTGACATTAATATTTGATTCTTGATTTGCTCATTTAATTGTAGACATTAATATAATTGACTATCTATTTGCTGTTTTAATTAAAAGCGTTTATAGGCATGAAAAATATGAAATAACACACTTATATTTTGACTATTAATTACATGAATAACAAATTAAATAAGATTTTTTTTTCTAAAATATTTGAATATGAGTCGTACAGTATAAGCCAATGTTGAAGAAACCATTGAGTACATGTGATGAGTCGTACAGTATAATTTTGAATGTTTTAATTCCAGAAGCTTATGAAGCTCTAACAAAAGGTGACCCTAAATTTGCCGAGGATGGTGCAAATGGTTGTGCTCAGGAGGCAAACTCTTGTGAACAGGAATTCAAAGGTGGATCACCTCTCACTGCAATTAACAACAAAAACTTATCCGAAACCTCAGCCGTGGCCGTAGGTATAATTAGGCTATTGCTGTGAGGATTTGTGCTCACAGGATTAGATAAAGTTAATGATCCAGACTTTAAACTATTTTTTGCATCAGGTCTTGGTAAATAGAAGTTCAAATACACAAGGCCCTGTCCACCCGCACATGGAGTTTTGGTGATATTAATTCTTTTGCATTTGATTATGGTGTAGCTATTATTATATATATATGGAAATTTAAAGACATTCAGTTTGAATGAAATCTTGTATAAAAGAGAAATCACAGGGAGCTCAAGTGAGTCTAAAGGCCAGAGCACAAGAAAACTCGCCAATTGTAAAAATACTATTGTAAGCAAAGTCCTTAATTCACGAGAACTTTCTGAATATGATGGGAACTGTCGTGCAAGAAAAGGGAACGTCTTGTTCACTGTTGCATTGTGATAACATCAAAAGGTCATTTGTTCCTGTCAAATGTTGTCTTTTTCATTTTGTTCTGGTTCATGGTCCAGAGTCAGATATCGGTCCATTCTTTGCTACAATGGCTGTAACTCATCAGCTCAACTCCATTCATCTTTTCATATTATTATGTACTTTCTAACTATTGGTAATGGATCTGTTATGGATAGATGATTATCATCTATATTTCTATCTTCTCATCGGTAGAGCTTTTTAAAATCTTTATTTGCTGCAGCTGGAGGAAGTAAAGAGTCTTTTGTGATCCCAATACCCCACAGCCTCAGAGTATGCTTACATGGGTGTAGCAGAGGCAAATGTTGTATTCTACTGGGGATTGCAAGACTAATTCCTTGGATGGCGCTCAGGGCCCTGCAGGATCACATCACCTCTACAAGACTACAACAAACTTAACTGATTGAAGAAAACTTAATTGGGTTCACAAGCCAAAACAGGGTACTATCCATCCCCTTAATGGACCATACTTTAGATACATATAGACAAAGCCAGATTATGTAACCGAGCAAACTATCTAGTTTTAGCAATGCTTAGTTACAGCCACTGCACTTTGGTTTCTAATATGTCTTTGAGTTAATTTCCCCTTTCTCAATTCACATTTAAGAGTCTTATAGAGCTTGAGACTTCAATGTGTTGGGGTCCATATGATATAAGACTTCCAAAGTTGGTTACAGAAGTGAACAAGCCAGCCATTAATGAAATGAATCAGTAATGCTTTCCATTTTAGGACTCCAAGACAAATCTCAGAACTCTACGGTCCAATTCCAGAACATAATGACACAGATTTCTTATGCACTCTTATTTTTCCTTCTGTTTTTGCCAACCGTATTCAATATGCACATGGATGGGGATGACATAACGTTACGGTTCAACCCAGAGTTAAAAGTGATATGAGAGGGGAACCCAAAAAGCAAAAGCCCATTTTAAGAGGCCCGCCCAAAACGGTGTAGTTTAACTTAAAACAAATGTGTCCTTTTAAAACCACGGCCAGACAGACATATTAAACCGCAGTTGTCTGGTCACTAGTGAACATATTAGGTTGGTGAATCCTCAATTACCAAAAAAGAAAATTGGTGGACATGTTAGGTTGGTAATTCTCATTTATCAAAAAAGAAAATTGATTGATGCATTGTGCGTGCAATAGAAAGAGGGAAAAAAAAAAAGCGAGTTAAAAATGTATGATTTAAAGTGAGTGTTATCAATATAAACCTGTTCCGTGGAAGATAAATTTTTTTATTCTGACCAACAAGTCAAAGGTTGGACAATATATTTTTAAATAATTAAATTTATCCGTAACCAATGATGACTTAGTTGAGTGGATAAGAGTTCGATATATTATTTGTGCTATCCAAATTCAAGTCTTACAAATGTTAGATTTTTAAGGAGGTTATTTCACTCGAATTGAATTAGTTACAATAATAAATAAATATGAATATTTGACTTGATTCGCTCTTTTAATTAAGAGCAATTAGAGACATGAAATAATTGATTTACTTCTTAATTAACATGAATGAATATTTGACTCTTGATTTGTTCCTTTAATTGTAGACATTAAATAATTGAAATTATTTATAGACATGAAAATATGAAATAATTGCGTATTATATATAAACTTTATATTTGGCTATTAATGACTATATAAATAACGAATTAGTAAATAATATTTTCAAAATTTGAATATGAACCGAACCCACCCAAGTCGATAATCGATGTAGTTTTAATTAAAATAAATGCGGCCATTTAAAACCGCAGCCAGACATGCTAAGCGATCCTGGGTTTTTTAACCACGAAAGAAAGAAAATTTGCCAAAACCCCTATAAAAGGAGTTTTCTGAGTGTCGTTTCATATTGGCATCATTCTTATATTTCTTTATTGACTTGAAATGGTGAGGACTCTGATATCTCTACATCTCATTCTTCTTGTCCTTTCAACTATTCCTCTAACATTTAGCCAAATCACTCCTTTGAGTATCGTAGACCAAACATGTAAGCATACCCCTTATTACAATCTCTGTGTGTCGACTCTGAATGCAGACAGGCGAAGTGCGACGGCAGATGTTGCAGGTCTTGCCCTTATAATGGTTGATGCGATAAAGGCAAAGGCAACTCGAACGCAGGGAACCATCGGAAGGTTGCTTCGAAGCAAGCCAACGTTGAAGAAACCATTGAGCTCATGTGCTAATGCGTACAATATAATTTTGACTGTTACAATTCCAGAAGCATATCAAGCTCTACCAGGGAACCCCAAATTTGCCGAGGATGGTGCAAATGGTTGTGCAACCGAGGCAAACTCTTGTGAACAGGAATTCAAAGGTAGATCACCTCTCACTGCGATGAACAAAGACGTGGCCGATACCTCTGCCGTGGCCGTAGGTATAATTAGGCTATTGCTGTGAGGATTTGTGTTCACGGGATTAAATAAAGTTTATGATCCAGACTTTGAACTATTTGCATCCGGTCTTGGTAAATAAAAGTTCACATATATAAGGCCCTGTCTACACATGGGGTTTTGCTGATATTATTTATTTTGCATTTGATTATATTGCGTAGCTTAATTCACCGACTTCTATCATACATGGAGATTTATAAAAGCCAGAGCACAAGAAAAGAGTCTCAACTCTCCAAGTGTGAAGTCATTACTATTGTAAGGGAAGTCCTCAATTCACAAGAAGCAAAAGAAGGCAACAGTAACAACTAACAACCCATGACAGAGAGACTATTTGTGGATTTACTTTAAATGGTAAACACACATATATAAAATAAACACCAAATCACAGGAAAGCTTCATCATTTCCATAACAAAAAGAAAAAGAGGAGCCCAATGAGACCTGCAATCTCTATCGCATACCCGTCTTCTTCTTCTTCTTTTGATCCTTATACCAGATAGAGCAAACATCCAAGAAAATACCTTTCATGATCTCTCTGTGTTATCCCTAAAATCAGACCCTCGAAGATTAGAAAGTTGGATCTTAAAGGTTTAGCCAAGGCATCATCAAGCAAAACAAAGACCCAGAGCAGCAGAGACCGCTGGCTTACTTTGCTGAAGCCTACATCCCAGTAGTGAAGTAGAGTCTGTTGAATTGTATGAACGAAATTGCCATTGAAGCAAGCAAGTGAAGAATAGAGAAAAAGATTGTTTGAGAAGATGATCTGATCGTATTCTCATAAAGTTAAGTCTGTATAGGCTAGCTACAAGTTTATATACATAGGAAACTTGTAGAGTAAGCTAACTAATTTACTAAAAATAGTAAAATACATTTAAGTTTGTTAATCTGTTATAACAGATTCTAACACGTGAGATATGCAAGTTGCAGGCTGTATGACATCACGTAATACTCCCCCTCAAGATGAATGAATGTCAAGCACATTCATCTTGGATAGAAGATTATGGAAAGGAACAGCTCCAAGTGGCTTGGTAAGTATATCAGCAATTTGATTATGAGAAGAAACATGAAGGGTCTTGATAATTCTAGCAACTAACTTTTCACGAACCACATGACAATCAATTTCAATATGTTTTGTTCGCTCATGAAACACAGGATTGTCAGCTATATGCATTGCAGCCTTACTATCACAGAAGAGCAAAGCTGGTTGAGAATGAAAAATATGAAGATCCTTCAGCAGATAAAGTAACCAAGTAATCTCACATGTTGTTGTTGCTAAAGCCCGATACTCTGCCTCAGCAGATGAACGGGAAACAGTAGATTGTTTCTTAGATTTCCAAGAAATCAGAGACTGATCCAGAAAAACACAAAAACCAGTAATAGATCTTCTGGTATCAACACATCCACCCCAATCCGAATCACTAAAAGCCTTCAAATGGAGAGAAGATGCAGCTGAAAAGAATAAACCCTGAGCAAGATTCTTTTTGATATATCTTAATACCCTATATGCTGCATTCAAATGACATTGTGCAGGCTTATCCAAAAACTGACTGAGCTGTTGAACTGAAAAAGAAATTTCAGGTCTAGTAGTTGTGAGATAAAGTAACCTGCCAATGAGTCTTCGATAAGAAGTTGTATCTGATAATAAATTCTTAGTAGTTCGTGACAACTTCAGATTGGTTTCCATTGGAAAAGAAACAGGTTTGCATCCTAAGTAACCAGCATCTTCAAGGACTTCTGTTGCATATTTTCTTTGACAAAGTGAAATGCCTTTGGAAGTTCTTGCAACTTCAAGACCAAGAAAATATTTTAGAACTCCCAAATCTTTGATTTTGAATTCTGCATCAAGAGAAGCTTTCAAAGTAGTAATCTGGGACAAGTCATTACTAGCAACAAGAATATCATCAACATAGACCAATAAAGCTATGAAATGAGTATTATGATGCTGAGTGAAGAGAGAATAATCTGACTTGGATTGAAGAAAACCTTGATTGAGTAAAAAATTTGTCAACTTGCAAAACCACTGCCTGGATGCCTGCTTGAGACCGTATAAAGACTTATTGAGTTTACAAACCAATTGTGCACCAGTAGTAGATTGCTCCCCCTTAATATGATAACCTGGAGGAATAATCATGTAGACTTCTTCATGGAGATCTCCATGTAAGAAAGCATTATTGACATCCAATTGATGTAAATGCCAACCTTTAACAGCTGCCATCGCTAGGAATAATCGGATGGTGCTCATTTTAGCAACGGGTGAGAAAGTATCCAAATAATCCACACCAAACTGTTGAGTGTAGCCTTTTGCCACCAAACGAGCCTTATACCTCTCTATACTTCCATCAGCCTTATATTTGATTTGATAAACCCATTTACAGCCAATTGGATGTTTTGAAAATGGCAAGGGTACTACAATCCAAGTGTTGTTGGCCTCCAAAGCATTTAATTCAGCTGTCATAGGAACGAGGTACTTTATGTGAAGAAATGGATAGACAGAATTTCTTGTGAGAATTGGACAGAGACTGATATGAAAGAACTGTGGAGATTGGATATGGTGTAGACTTGGAAACTAGAGAAGGAGAAGTGGAAGAAAGATGACAATGGTAATCTTGGAGATAAGAAGGTGGTTTAGTTGTTCGTGTGGATTTTCTAGGAGGAGATGAAGGACGAGAAGGTATGGATGAAGAAGAAGTTGGTACAAGTGGTGAAGAAGGAGGTGGTGGGAATGAGGAAGAAGGAGGTTGTGGTGGTGGTAAAGAAGTAGAAGATACGGGGATAGAAGTTGGATCAGGTGGTGGATATGAATTACTACAAGTAGATAAATCAACCATGAGAGGAGTAGGATATGGTTTGTTGAAAGAATGAAAAGAATGTAACATGGCTGGATTCTGATAAGGAAATGTGGTTTCATGAAAAACCACATCTCTAGAAATAATGACAGATTGAGATTGAAGATTATAGAGCTTATAGCCTTTTAACTCCATAAGGATAGCCAATGAAAATGCAAGGAATGGCTCTGGCATCAAATTTTGTTCTATTTCTATGTAAAGTGGATGCAAAACATAAACAACCAAATACCCGTAAATGAGAATAGACAGGCTGCCTAGAATGTAATTTTTGATAAGGAGTTTGATTGGACAGAGCAGGAGAAGGAATTCTATTTATGAGATAGGTTGCAGTTAAAACACATTCCCCCCAGAATTTTAAAGGCAAATGTGCTTGAAATCTAAGAGACCTAGCCACATTAAGCAAATGTTGATGTTTTCTGATAGCAATTTTTTGATCACTTAAAATCAGCAAACAAAAATTCCAAATTAAAATACTCGCAAGCGCACAAGACCGTAGTAGAATAGGCTATGCAAGAACGAGGTCGAACCACAAGGATTGGATAAACAATACGATTAACTACTATACTAAACTTAGCAAAAGGAATAATTATTGGGAGATGATTGATTTTGGATAGCAAGTAACGAAATTAAAGCAGCGAAGTAAAGGAAACACAAACTTGTTGATTTTGGTTGTGAAAGCAAATTTATGAAAGCACTAGGACAATGAATCCATCTTAATAATCCTCTCTAGTTGTTGATTACCTCACCTTTAATCCACTCAATCGATGTTGTTGGCGAATCCACTAAGGCGTGAATTACCTATGGTATCTAGGCTAATTCTTTTATCTTAACATGCAATTTGGTTATGGTATCTAACTCAAATATGAACATGCAAGATGTCCTTAAGTTCAAGAATTCATTAACATGCCATGTAAACCCTAGGAGCATGGAATCTACCCTAGGCGTTCCCAATTCCTAATCACAAGAAGCTGGTCCCAAACCCCGTATGGTATCTACGTGAGCTTGCATCAATTTACTTAATTGAAAACTTAGTTGGTGGCCAATCATCCAAGCAATCAAACAAGTATATAGCACGGTGATTAGAAATCCAACATCAAAAGAGCAATCAAAGATAAGAACAATAAACAAACTAGAGAATCATATTAAGACTTCATCAAGCCCTAGCCAAAGCGTTTAGTTACACATAGTCAAGAATGAAAACCACAAGAAAGGTTGGAGAACACCCTAGAAAAGTCGGCTGAATATCTGAGTGTCTGAACCCCCGAAAAGTTCCTCAGAATCCTATGAAGTCCTCCTTAAATAGCTCTCTCAAACCCTAGACTTCCTCTACAACAATTACTAAAACTCCAAGGAAATTTACCCTTGGTTTCCAAAACAATAAACCCAACAAAAAGGAAAGAGGTTGACTTCTTCTTTGATTAGGAAACTGGACTGCTGGATGTCTCGGACGTTTTTCCCATGTTACGCCCTTTAGAAAAATCTCCAAAAATATCTAAATTGAAGCTTGATGTCTTAGCTTTCCAGGGCTATCTCACACGTCTCTAGAAACATTATGTGGAATCTTCTAGACCCACTTCTTCACAGATAGCGCAGTTCTGCCGAGATCATATTTTAGGTCAACTTGTCTTCAAATTCTGGGTTAATTGGCTTCACCGAAAATTCCCAAAATATTCTCCAACATTCTTCAAGGTCTTAGCTTTATTCTCCAATTGACGGTTCTTCAAAATACTCAAAATATACCCCTTTCCATCAAAAACCATCCAAGTGCTCGAGAAAACTGAAAATGAGGAAAACAAAGTAATAAGTCTTTTTTAAAGCCAATCCTCTAACAAAAACCAAGTTTAAAGAGTACTAAAATGAGAGAATATATCAGCTTATCATTTTCTCTCAACAATACTGTTTTGTTGAGGTGTTTCAACACAGGATTTTTGATGAATGATACCTAAGGCAGAATATAAATCAGGCATATGGAATTCAGCTCCATTGTCACTTCTCAGAATTTTGATTGTCACACCAAATTGAGTATGAATGAGATTAATGAAAGACTGTAAAGTAGAGGTTGTTTCAAATTTATACTTCATAAGATACACCCATGTGCATCTGGTATGATCATCCACAATACTTAAAAAATAATGATGACCCCCTAATGTAGCAGTAGAACAAGGCCCCCATATATCACAATGAATCAAATCAAAAGGAGAAGAAGAAATAGTAGTACTATGAGGAAATTGCAACCGTTTTTGTTTGGCCAAAGGACAAATTGGACACAACAAATCTTTATTACAAGAAATATGTGGTATATGAGTACTAAGAATTTTCAAAGGTGGTAAAGACAAATGGCCTAATCTGTAATGCCACAAATCAAAGAAAACACAAGAATCAGCAACTGCAGTAACATTGTTACTGATTTTGCTATTACAAGAAGATGAATGAATAACATTCTTTTTATTTGAAAAAGAGGAAGCTGATGACAATTGCTGTGATAAGTAGTAGAGTCCATTGAATTCTTTACCCAGTCCAATCGTCATCCAAGAAGGTAGGGCCTGAATGAAACAATATGAAGATGTGAAAATTAGTGAATGACAATTTGTTTTAGCAAGTTTACTTGCTGATAAGAGATTGGAAGAAAAACTAGGTATGCATAATACTCCAGTAAGAATAAGATGAGGATTAAGCTGAACAATTCCTATATGACTGACTTCTGCAGTGTGACCATTTGGTAAGTGAACAACACTTTTTATGTGAGTAGGAGGTGAATTATAAAGAGATGAATCAAAAATCATATGATCAGTGGCACCCGTGTCCACGATCCAAGAATATTTAGAATTCTTGATAGTAGAACACAGAGATGATGTAGAGAAGATAGAGGAAGTCACCGATATACCTGTTGAAGCATTAACAACATGATTTGCTTCTGAAGAAACAGGTGGTGAAGAAGATATCAGTGCTAGCAGTTTTTGGCATTGATCCATTGTAAAAGGCATTTGGACAGCAGAGGTAGGCATTGTAGAGGAAATAGGATTTTCAGATTGCTGGACATTGTTAGCATGTGAAGTGCGTCCCTTTGTAAACTTGAAGCCAGTAGGAAAACCATGCAAACGATAACACTTTTCTTGTGTATGACCAGTTTTCCCACAATCAGTACATAAAGCAGTCTTGTTTGACAAATTTTTTCCTGTGCCAGATTTTGCAGATTTTGCCAGTAATGCAGATGCTTCCAGTGATGGTGAATTAATATCAGTAAGATCTCTCTGAATTTCTGCTTGAATAACAGTGGAAAATACTTTGTTTATAGAAGGTAAAGGATCTGTCAGTAGTATACGATCCTTAACAGAATCATAATATGCATGTAAACCATTCAGAAACTTCACCACATAGTCTTCATGCTGATAAGTAGCAATTCGTGATAGTGCTCCACAATGACACGCTGGTGTGCATTCACAAGCAGGTATTGGTCGAAAAGCTATTAATTCATCCCAAAGAGACTTCAACTGATGAAAATAGGTTGTAACAGAATTTGATCCTTGAATCAAAGAACCCATTTGACGTTGTAATTGTGAAATTCTTGCACGATTACCTCTTGAGAAACGCTCTTCCAGATCCAGCCAAAGTTCTCTAGCAGAGTTACAATATGCCACTGTAGAAGCAATTTCTTTGATAGTTGAGTTGCAAATCCAGGATTGAACCATGCTATTGTTAGCGATCCATATAGTAAAGTCAGGATGTGTGATTTCAGGTTGCTTCAAAGTTCCATCAATGAAACCGATCTTCCTTTTGGCTTGGAGAGACATAACCACAGTTCGTCTCCATGGTCCATAATTCTCAGAATTGAGCAATTCAGTAGTCAAAACATGATTTGGATTATCATTGTTTGACAGATGATAAGGACTTTGAGGATCTTGAAGAGGTGAAAGGGTTTTGACAGATTGTGAATTAGCAAATTGCAGATTGCGAATCCATGAGTGAAAGAGATGAGAAAAAAAAATAGAGAATTCTTTTGGCAATTTCAGATGCGGAAAGAAAAATTAAGAATTCAAGAAAGAGAAAAGCTTCGATACCATGTTGAATTGTATGAACGAAATTGCCATTGAAGCAAGCAAGTGAAGAACAGAGAAAAAGATTGTTTGAGAAGATGATTTGATCGTATTCTCATAAAGTTAAGTCTGTACAGGCTAGCTACAAGTTTATATACATAGGAAACTTGTAGAGTAAGCTAACTAATTTACTAAAAATAGTAAAATACATTTAAGTTTATTAATCTGTTATAACAGATTCTAACACGTGAGATATGCAAGTTGCAGGCTGTTTGACATCACGTAATAGAGTCTTCCTCAGGAAATAGAAGCTTTGAGGAATGGCCATTATGGGTGTGCTAATTATATATGGAATTTCAGATGCTGCCAATGGAGCAGATGCATGCGAGAAGAACTTCTCAGGCTCCAATACATCACCACTGACTGAAAGGAACAAGCTTGTGCTGTATCAGTCAGCGATTTGCTATTGCTATTCCTAATTATCAATGTTTTGTGGAAGAAAGGTCTAGAAGGGTTGTTGATTGTTGAATGCTCTGTCTCCAATTCTCCGTGCGTCTTCGTTGGGATTGTTTTTGTTTTTGGTTTTGGGCTTTAGCTTTATGTCTTATGGGATGGGCCCCAATGTCAGTTCTTACTATGAAATTAACATAGACGGAGGTGAAGAACTGAAGATATTTGAGATGGCCCAAATGTCTCTCTCTCTCTCTCTCTCATTTGATCCAATAACGCATATGGATTGGCTTGTTCTTTGTTAACGTAGATAGTTGACTTTTGTAATCGATACCTTTTATTTTTTTTATAAACACCAGATATATTAACAATTTAACATGAAAAGAAGGAACAGCAAGGCATCTGAAATGATGGCTGGAATCAACAACAATACACATCATATGGGAAATTAACCAAGCTGTAACGACTGAGACAAATGAATGCTTAACCCATCATAGACATAGAACATAATCTGCTCTCCGTCTGACTCCCTCTTTTGCTAGGATATCAGTGACGACCTCGTTTCTTTTTCTCGGAATATGCTTTACTTCATGTAACATTTGCTAGCTCATGAACCTTAATTTGCCACCTATATATATTTACTTATTTGATTAAACTTCCATGGCACCCTAGCCTTTACTGTCCACGTAAATAAATGCATTCTTCGAGTTTGTCTCTATGATGATTTGATTCTGAGCTAATTAATATGCATGTGATCCTGTAGATAGCTCCATTGCCTTCCTGATAGCTCTAAACTCTGCCTCATTTGAGTCACATACATGATACACCCACACTACATGAGAATAGACACAGGAAGGTTCCTCCACCACCAATACTAGCTGGACTTGGTTTCCTCCAATTAGCTGACCCATCCACATTCCATTTCACCTGCCCAAATGTAGGGGGATCCATTGGGGTGTTTTTTTAATTCCTGCTGCCAAACTCCAGCTCTGTAGTGTGATTGATGAAATGCCAAACTGATAACATGAATAACGGCCATGTCTCAAAATGTTAATGTAGATAATTGACTTGTAAATTTGTAGTTGATAGTGGTATACATTATATTAAACTTAATTCTAGGCATTACTTATCCCATTAGTGTCAAACGGTCTTCACAGTTTTTACTTTCTAATGCATACGAATACATTTGACCTTTTGAGTGTCGCAGTAGGAGCGCAACACGTGTGTCACAGTTGTGGTGCATTAGCGGGAGAGAAAAAGGGCAAAATGGTCCTTGCGTTCTTTAAATTTCAACTTGATCACGCCAATCGATTCGTACCTCACAAGACATCAAGACACACAGGCCGGCTTCTCTCTCCGAAAAATGGCAACCATCTCGATCGTTGAATACACGCCCTTCCTCAAATTATTGCCTCTATTCTTTTCTACAATTGCTCCTCAAATATTCCATAATTTGAGGAGCAAATTATGGGACAAGGTTCCATAATTTGAGGAGCAAATTATGCCATAATTTGAGGAACAAGTTATGCCATAATTTGAGGAGCAAAGTTGGCCATAATGTGAGGATTTAATGTCAATACTCCCCCTCAAGCTGGATCAAGAGGATTGATTGAGCCAAGCTTGGACAATAATCGGTGAAAATGACCAGAAGACAGAACCTTTGTAAAAACATCAGCAAGTTGATCATGGCTTCGAGTGTAAACTGTTTGAATAACTTGATTCTGAACTTGATGACGAATAAAATGACAATCAACTTCAATATGTTTTGTGCGTTCATGAAACACGGGATTAGCAGCAATATGCATAGCAGCCTGATTATCACAAAAAAGAGTCATAGGAAGACTACTTGGAAAACCCAAATCTGCGAGCAAACTCTTAAGCCATATTAGTTCACATGCACTGGATGCCATTGCACGATATTCAGCTTCAGCACTAGAACGAGCAACCACATGTTGTTTTTTGCTACGCCAAGAAACAAGATTTCCACCAACAAACATACAATAGCCGGAAGTGGACTTTCGATCAAGGGCATTTCCAGCCCAATCAGAATCACTATATCCTGTAATCCGTAAGTGACCGTGCTTAGCTAGAACTATGCCACGACCAATAGAACCCTTGAGATAACGTAAGATTCGTTTGACAATGCCCAAATGGAAAAGAGTAGGAGCGTGCATGAACTGGCTAACAAGACTTACACCATAAGCAATGTCAGGTCGAGTAATAGTGAGATAAATGAGCTTACCAACCAACCGTTGGTAATCACTAACTCCTTGTAAAGGTTCACTGGCTGTATCAAGATTTAATTTGCTATCCAGTGGAGTGGATGCTGGTTTTGAATTCATCATTTCGGTTTCCTCTAGCAAATCAAGAATATACTTCCTTTGATTTAGAAATAAACCTTTGCTGGAAACTGCCATTTCAATGCCAAGAAAGTAATTTAAGGAACCAAGATCCTTAATAGGAAATCGAGATTGAAGAGTGGTTTTGAGTTGAGAAATAGCATCAATAGTATTCCCAGCAATAATAAGATCATCAACATAAATTAGGACCACCACTATAGTATTGGAAGAATGACGAATGAACAAGGAAGAATCAACTGTACTGCGAGAGAAACCAACCTCTTGAAGAACGGTACTTAACTTGGCGTGCCAAGCACGCGGAGATTGTTTCAACCCATAGATTGATTTGTGTAGGTGACAAACCAAAGAAGAATCCGAACTCTGTGGATGTCCTGGAGGTAGTTTCATATAGACTTCTTCTTCAAGATCCCCATGAAGGAAAGCATTTTTGACGTCCATTTGACTCATAGACCATCCACAATTTACGACAACTGAGAGGAGAGTACGCACTGTATTCATCTTAGCAACAGGAGCAAACGTCTCTTTGTAATCCACACCAAAGGTTTGAGTAAATCCCTGGGCCACAAGGCGAGCTTTATGCCTGTCAATGGTGCCATCCGAGTGAAATTTAGTTTTATATACCCAGCGGCTCCCCACTGGTTGTTTTCCAGGAGGAAGTTTAACAACACTCCAAGTTTGATTTTCTGCAAGAGCTTGAAGCTCTTCACCCATAGCTTGTCGCCATATTTCCTGAGAATTTGCTTCCTTGAAATTCTTAGGTTCATGAACAGTAGAAATAGCGGTGAGAAATGCCACATGAGCTGAGGAAAGACGATGATAAGTGACATACTTGGAGAGAGGATGACAAGCAGAAAAAGTGACGTAATCTTGAAGTTTTGTTGGAGGGACGCGGTTTCGAGTAGGATTCCGTCGAACCAATGACGGTGAAACCTCATGATTATTAGTGGAAGCAAGCACATGCACATCTTGGAGATTCTCGGGCTGTTCGACTGGAGGATTTTCAACCAGATTTTCAGCTAGCACATTTGGAAGGAGTTCAGCCTGTCCAGTTGGAGGATTTTCAGCGGCCTGGTGCGGAACAAACTCAGCAATATTAGGCTTGTGAGGAACCCCTTCAGAAATAATCTCGGATATAGGCAAGGGAAACACGTCCTCTAAATCATCTTGAGAATTTGTATAATAAGGTGTTGCTTCTTCAAACATAACATCTCTGGAGACAAATAATCTTCGAGAATCAGGATGATAACATTTATACCCCTTCTGGGTCGAAGAATACCCCAGAAAAAAACACTTAGCAGCTCGGGCATCAAGCTTATCACGATGAGCTGCTTGTATATGCACAAAGCAAGTGCAACCAAATACTTTCAAGTGAGACACATCAATAGTTTTCTCCTGCAAAACTTCAAGGGGAGATTTAAAAGACAACACTCGGCTCGGAAGCCGATTAATGATATAAACTGCTGCTAATACTCCATAAGACCAAAAAACTTTTGGAACATGCATGTGAAGCATCAAAGCACGAGTTTTTTCCAACAAGTCTCTATTTTTGCGTTCTGCTACTCCGTTCTGTTGAGGAGTACCAACACAACTAGTCTGATGCACAATGCCATGAGAATATAAATACTGTGTCATATTTTTAGACATGAATTCTGTGCCATTATCAGAACGAAGTGTTTGAATTTTAGAGGAAAATTGAGTCTGAACAAGCATATGAAAATCTTTGAAGATATTCATAACTTCACTTTTTGATCTCAACAAGTACACCCAAGTAACACGTGAGAAATCATCAATAAATGTAACAAAATATTTAAAACCATCAATTGATTCAAGAGTAGGTCCCCAAATATCGGAGTGGACAAGTTCAAACATTCTAGTAGTTCTAGAAGAAGAAGACACAAAAGGTAATCTAGTAGATTTTGACAAATGGCAAATTTCACAAGAAAAATAATTGGTATCAACATTTGGCAACAATTTAGTGAGAATATTATCTGAAGGATGTGCTAAACGTTGATGCCAGAGAACATGATCTGCCGAGGAAGAAGGAAAAAACGAGACTTGAGTACTTTTGTTAGGTTGAAAATTTCCTGAGATGTAGTAGAGACCTTGTAAAAAAAAGCCTCTACCAATGATCTTCTTGGTGACAAGATCTTGAAAAAGTACCTCATGAGGAAGAAATATAACACAACAATTTAAAGCTTGAGTGAGTTTTCTAACCGAAAGTAACTTGACTGGAAAAGATGGAACATATAAAGCCATTGAAGTCACATCTTTAGACAACAATTTAAGTTTACCTTCACCAAGAACAGGAACACCATTCCCATTGGCAATTGACACATGGGATGGAGTAGAAAATTTTTTGAAGTCAGACAAATTGGTTAATTTATTTGTCATATGATCGGTGGCACCAGAATCAACAATCCAAAAATCATGCACGGTATTAAATTCTATAGCAGTAGAGAATGCACTGAAAATACCTTCAAAGTTGTCATTGGATTGATGTCCCGAGTCTGATAAGAACCCAGCAAACTTACCAAGGAGGGTTGTGGAATTAGAGTGTCCTATACCAGAAGCTCCATGTATTGAATTTGAGGTGTAATTTACTCTTCCCTTCTCCTGAAGATAGGTTGCAAACTCATTTATAAGGGAAATTGGATTTGAGGTGTAATTTACCGTATCTCCCTGTAATGTTTCTACAACATGACCTGCTCCGATACCATGTAGAAAAAAATAGGAGCAATTGTAGAGAAGAATAGAGGCAATATTTGGTGTGTATATATATTAATTTTACATTACAATTACAACCTCATATATATAGGGATCAAACATTACACCCTAAGACAAATGTTCCATAATTTGAGGAGCAAATTATGGGACAAAGTTTCCATAATTTGATCCATAATTTGAGGAACAAGTTATGCCATAATTTGAGGACCAAAGTTGACCATAATGTGAGGATTTAATGTCAATAGCATTACTTATCCCATTAGTGTCAAACGGTCTTCACAGTTTTTACTTTCTAATCCATACGAATACATTTGACCTTTTGAGTGTCGCAGTAGGAGCGCAACACGTGTGTCACAGTTGTGGTGCATTAGCGGGAGAGAAAAAGGGCAAAATGGTCCTTGCATTCTTTAAATTTCAACTTGATCACGCCAATCGATTCGTACCTCACAAGACATCAAGACACACAGGCCGGCTTCTCTCTCCGAAAAATGGCAACTATCTCGATCGTTGAATACACGCCCTTCTCCGACCACCGCGAATTCACTGTCCTCTTCTTCGGGACTCCCGTCAAAGTTACTGTTACCAAGACGTCCTCTGTGGTCCGTAGCTGGCTTCACACGGTCTTCTATCGTTACCGTCGCTTTTATCACAGGAGCCGCCTAGTGGTAGGCCTGGGCGTCCAATGGACCCCGTTCTCAGGCCCAAACTCACCGGCCGACACTCTCCAACTCTGCGTTGGACAGCGATGTCTGATCTTTCATCTTTGCAACGCCGACACTGTCCCGCGCAAACTCCGGCGGTTCCTGTTAGACCCACAAATCACATTCGTCGGGTTCTGGAACAGTATGGATGCAAGAAAGTTGAGGGATTCCTGGCATGATTTACAGGTCCATAGTCTGCTTGATCTGAGGAAGCATGTGAAAACTGATTTTGGAGAGAGCCTGGCAGGGGCTAGTGTAGAGAAGATTGTGAAGGAGTTTTTAGGATTTGATGGGGTGAGATTGGACAGGGAGATTAGCATGAGTTACTGGAATGCTTATGAGCTTACCCATAAACAGGTTTTGCAGGCTTGTGTTGATGCTCACGTGGCCTTTCTGATTGGGAAAAACATTAGGGCTTGGGAGATTGATGAAGATGATACTGGTACGGATGTATTTCTGGTTGATACTTATTCGGATGTATTTCTGGGTTTTTAGTCCTTCCACATTACTTTTTGCCGTTTTGGTTATTTTGAAAAGCTCTATGAAGTATGAACCTATTTGAACAGGATTGTAATACGTTCGCCCTCCATTTTGGTTATTATCAACAGCCTGGTGAACCCTTTTGGATAGTTTTGGTGAATCAATCAGCGATTGATGTAAAAGTAGACTAGATTTTGTTTCTGTTCATGAGGACTGTTATCTTTTTTACATTGATATGAGCACTAAGTTTCCCTGGTTCTCTTTGAGATTTTCTCTCTTCCATATATATATATTTTTTGGTGATGGCACTTGTAGAAAGATGGATTTCCTGATAAATCGGTTAATGTGTTATCTACCTCTCTGTTCACACCGAAATCAGATAAAACTTTCAAACATGCGTTTTTCTATTGAGGATAATGCAAGGCAGCTTTTCCAATTTATCATCATATCCAGTAATTTCTATTGGGTAAGATTCAATTAGATAATTAATTTTTAAATTTTGAACTAAAAAATGAAACAAGAAAAAAATTTAACTAATATATGTTAAAGATGGAGATAAAATTAAAGGATTTTAATCCTACTGTGGTTCGTCATTTTTAAAGATTGAAACTGTAGAAAATCTCACTATGGCACAACCCAGAGCCAGCCTTCCCACCATCTCGGTCCATTGGGCCGTGGCAGTTCCCAGCCCACCTTCCTGGAAAAGGCTGGACAATGAGTTGAAGACTTGGGCAAGCTTATAAACTAGACACCAAGCTCCTCAACAATCGATGTGGGACTTTTATCCCTTTAACACCTTTTAACACTCCCCCGCACTCGTGGACTGGGTACCAAAGCCCACGACCCAACGAGTGAAAATTTTTATCGAGGACGAGTGCACACCTGCTCCGATACCATGTAGAAAATCCCACTATGGCACAACCCAGAGCCAGCCTCCCCACTATCTCGGCCCATTGGGCCGTGGCAGTTCCCAGCCCACTTTCCTGGAAAAGGCTGGACAATGAGTTGAAGACTTGGGCAAGCTTATAAACTAGACACCAAGCCCCTCAACAATCGATGTGGGACTTTTATCCCTTTAACACCTTTTAACACTCCCCCGCACTCGTGGATTGTGTACCAAAGCCAAATTTTTATCGAGGACGAGTGCACACCTGCTCCGATACCATGTAGAAAATCCCACTATGGCACAACCCAGAGCCAGCCTCCCCACCATCTCGGCCCATTGGTATCGAAGCTGGTGTGCACTCGTCCTCGATAAAAATTTGTGGGCTGGAAACTGCCACGGCCCAATGGGCCGAGATGGTGGGGAGGCTGGCTCTGGGTTGTGCCATAGTGAGATTTTCTACATGGTATCGGAGCAGGTGTGCACTCGTCCTCGATAAAAATTTCCACTCGTTGGGTCGTGGGCTTTGGTACCCAGTCCACGAGTGCGGTGGAGTGTTAAGTGTTAAAGGGATAAAAGTCCCATATCGATTGTTGAGGGGCTTGGTGTCTAGTTTATAAGCTTGCCCAAGTCTTCAACTCATTGTCCAGCCTTTTCCAGGAAGGTGGGCTGGGAACTGCCACGGCCCAATGGGCCGAGATGGTGGGAGGCTGGCTCTGGGTTGTGCCATAGTGGGATTTTCTACATGGTATCGGAGCAGGTGTGCTCGTCCCCGATGAAAAAGTCCACTCGTTGGGCCTTGGGCTTTGATACTCAGTCCACGAGTGCGGGGGAGTGTTAAAAAGGTGTTAAAGGGATAAAAATCCCACATCGATTGTTGAGGGGCTTGGTGTCTAGTTTATAAGCTTGCCCAAGTCTTTAACCAATTGTCCAGCCTTTTCCAGGAAGGTGGGCTGGGAACTGCCACGGCCCAATGGGCTGAGATGGTGGGGAGGCTAGCTTTGGGTTGTGCCATCGTGGGCATTTTCTACAGAAACTCTTTAATTTTATCTCAATCTCTAAGAAGCATTAATTAAATTAATTTCTTATTTTCTAATTAAATTTTTTTTATCTAATTGAATTTTATGTAATTGCGATTATTGGGGATCCAGCCGTCCAACCCAGGAGGCTACTATTAGTATTAGTGTCAGATGTAGGTGCGATCATCGTTAAAAATTTGAAGTAGTATTTGCAGTTTCTACTGCATGTACTTTTTGCTTTTTTGAGTGTCACAGTAGGAGCTCTATCCCTATTTCATCACCATCGGCGGGAGACAACAAGGGCAAAATGGTCCTTGTCTTCTGCTAAATTTCAAATTGATCACGCCAATCGTGCCTCACAAGCCAGAAGACACACAGGCCACCTTCTCTCTCAGAAAAATGGCAACCATCCCGATCGTCGAATACACGCCATTCTCCGATCACAACGAGTTCACCGTCTACTTCTTCGGGACTCCCGTCGAAGTCACTGTTACGGCGACCCCCGCCGTGGTCCGTCGCTGGCTTCACACGGTCCGCTATCGTTGCAGTCACTTTTATCACAGGGGACGCCTAGTAGTAGGCCTCGGCGTCCAATGGACACCGTTCTCAGGCCGAAACTCACCGGCGGACACTCTCCAACTATGCATTGGAAGGCGATGCCTGATCTTTCAACTTTGCAACGCCGACCGCGTCCCCCTCAGCCTCCGGCGGTTCCTGCGGGATCCAGACATCACATTCGTCGGGTTCTGGAACAGTATGGACGCAAGCAAACTGAGGGCTTCACGGCACGATTTAAAGGTCCGTAGTCTGCTTGATCTGAGGAAGCACGTGGAAACTGATTTTGGAGAGAGCCTGGCAGGGGCTAGTGTAGAGAAGATTGTGAAGGAGTTTTTAGGGTTTGATGGAGTGAGATTGGAAAGGGAGATTAGCATGAGTCGCTGGAATGCTAATGAGCTTAGTCGTGAACAGGTTTTGCAGGCTTGTGTTGATGCTCATGCGGCCTTTCTGATTGGGAAAAACATTAGGGCTTGGGAGATTGATGAAGATGAAGATACTGATTCGTATTCATCTCTGGGTTTTTAGTCCTTAATTTCACACTACATTTTGCCGTTTTGGTTATTTTGAACAGCTCTATGAACCTTTTTGAACAGGATTTAATACTTTCCCACTACGTTTTGGTTATTATCAACAGCTTGGTGAACCCTTTTGGATAGTTTTGTGAATCCATCAGCGATTGATGTAAAAGTAGACTAGATTTTGCATCTGTTCATTTGAAATTTGAAAAACTGTTATCTTTTTAACTTTGATTTGAGTCTATTTGAGCTGTTGGTTACACTGATCCTTATTGTGATTTCCCTCTTCCTTATTGTTTCTGGTGATGGAACTTGTACAAAGACTCTGATTCCCTGACAAAATCGGTTACGAGTCATGGACCTTTCTCTTCTGTCTTCATACTGAAGTGAAATTCCTAAAATTTACACTATCTGAGACATCGGGGCACTGGGGCATAATGGTACGAATGGGGAAACCCTGAAAGAACATTGGCAAACTCATGCATTCGATGATGAAGAAAACTGAAACTTCCATCTTCTATACAAAAGAAAAGACTCAAACTATGGCAGAATTTTACTTTGGGCATGCAGTTTTTGTGGCATAAAAAAAAATGTAGTTTTTGTGAATCAAGAATGTCAGGGGCAAATAATTTGGGCTGTGTTTTGGGCTTTCGTTTTAAGGACGGTTCTCAACATGGACTTTAGACTTTGGAGTTGTGACTTGTGAGTAATGGTGAGTGGTGTCCATCGGGCCGGGTTCCGGGTTATCGGGCCGGATTTGACCCGATCCTATGTTTTTTGACATGGAAGTGACCCGCCCGATAATCCTGATAAGAGGTCACCGGGTTACCAGGTCCTGGGTCATTGGGTTATCAGGTTTTCCGAACCGGGTCACCGAGTTACCCGGTAAAAGTTGCATCAGAGGAATTGGATAATAATGGTGACTCGTAGGAGTCTTGCAATTGGAGTGGGAGAGAATTGATTCTGAAGCACCTCTTGTACCCACTAATCTTCAATTCTTTATGGATCTGTTACATTGCAAATGCCCCTTGAAAAATAAGAACAAACAACAAGAAAGAGCACTTTCAGCTTTGTTGATCAAAGTGGATCTAGGTAAATATATATTTTATTTATATTAGGAAATCTTATTGACAAGCTTGGTCGCATCTTTACACATTTGGGACCATTCTTCAGGAGCTTACACCGATACCGAGTCTTCATTTCCCAAAACTGAAAGTAAAATTCAAATCACTCCCGCCAAGATGAAGGACTACCAAACTTCGCAAAAGGAGCACTTGCGCTCTCTCGATCTTGGCAATCGCAGATCCAAGGAATCGCAGTTGAAGAAGCTACAGAAGGTACACTCGAAATCCTAAATTCTTTCATTTTTCTCTTTGTATTCAGCTCTCACCAGACGACTCTCTCCCTTGCAGATAGCTAAGAAAAGCTTGGGTTCTGTGTTTAGCGAAACACATGAAGATGTTTCAGATCCTTTTGATTCAATGATGTATGATTTGGTTCCAAATCTCGAGTTTTTTATACGTTGCTTTTGGTGCTCTTGACGATTTTATTTTTGAATTTTGTTCGAAATAACTTCTTTTAGCAGAAATATCACTAGTGTAGTTCAGATGTTGCCTTGATGTCTCGTTAGTTGTTATCTAATACATTGTATCATTTCTGATTTGCTCCGGTTTTTTTATTCGAAGAGATTAGAATCTACAAGGTAGTAAAACTAGGACGTGTGGTGGTTGATCTGTTAATATCATGTTCCACCAAAGAATTGCTTGAATATATGCTGTTTGATGCATGATTAGGGCTCGTGTATCTGTTTTTTGTTTTCATTACTTTGTATAATTTAAATTTATTGTTTTATTTTTTCAACATCAAGAGTTGAACCTTTAGTTTCCCTTGTTTGTGTCAGAGCTGTGTCAGAATTGAATAATGTTATCTCAGCTTCATCAGAAACTTCAATTCTCTCTGATCTAACTCCAACTTCAATGCGCACCACCAAGGAAAATGAACAAGTAGAGTTTTCTGCAATTAATCTCGCAACAGGTGCGTCAAATGGCTTCTCAGTAAAGGCTGAAATTGTGGCAAATCTTCTCATAGAAGCAAGATCTCAGGTCTTGAACTCAGTCGGTGCAGATCACCGATCCAAGAGGCTTCTGGACACACTTGTTAATATCGTCGTAGATGACTTCTTCACTCTGCCTGAGGAGAAAGACTTGTGCCTGCAAATTGTTTTTAAAAAAGCCGTGCTAATATGTTTTATGTTTTGGATGGTCCTAGCAATTGTTGCTCTGTTCTTCCTCGGTTCTGTAGCTCAAGGAACATCTGCTCGGCCTCTGCCTACTTGAGCCATTGCATGGAAAAAGGAAAGGTAAGTCCAGCACATCTGTTTTGCTACTCCAATAATTCAATTTTATCGTTATTACTATAATACTATGCTAGGATGATGTTGCCATGAAACACTTTAGACCTGCTTGCAATAATTGATGGATCTGAGTGATTTAGTAGAGCATTGTGTTAAAGAGTTGGTAGTTAGTACATTTATGTGATCTTCATAATAACATCTTAGGCGTGGTTTGTATAGAAAGCGACTTTAATGAGATTAAATGCTCATTTAATATTCTTTGTGCGTGATTTAGCTCAAATGTCTTAGTGCTTTGGCTTGACTCGTTGTAGGCCCTAGGAAGTAACTGACACATCTATCATTCTGCTGCTTCTGAATGAGGCTTAGTCTGTGTGCTTAAAAATGCCTGTTTAGTTAGGGAAGAAAGCAAATAAGCATGCTAGAAGAGATTGTTGTCCATGTGTTGTGTTGTATAGATGGTGCCTTCTTACTTCCACTTTTCTTCATAAACAGATGAAGAGTCCTCAGTGGTTATTAGTTATTACAACCAGTCATTCATAGATGTAGGGCTGTTACTGGCTGGCTGCTCACATACTTTCTTCTTTCAATGCAATATCGTTGGCCAGAGAAAAGTATTAGCTTGCAAGTTGGTTCACTGATATCTGATATTGTGTTTTCTAGAACCATCCTTCCTAGAATTTTACATTGGAGCTATTAAGTGTGGTTTTTGTAATAGGTGTTGCTTGTTTGTCACCCAACCCATTTTCAAACAAAAAGGTCAAAAACCGAGTATCTGATATAACCTTATCAATTTTTGAAGCTTTATTTCAAATGGATAATTTTTAATTATGATAACAAGACTTCATTGTCCAATGTAGAGATAGCGGTGTGGCAATGAGGAGGAATGAGAGAATTTTTATAGGAGATAGTAAGAGGCAACGAGGTAGACCTAAAAAGACATGGCTTGAAGTTATAAGAAATGATATGAATTTAATAGGAGTGGATGAATGTATGATCATTGATAGAAATGAATGGAGAAAACAAATACATGTGGTGAATTTCCAATGATATTCTCATAGACTCGTGTAGTCGATCCCAAAGTTTTGGAATAAAGTCTCGGATGATCATGATGATAACATGACTTCATTACAAGGCCTAATCGGCTATTTGACATAAGTAGTTAAACTTAGAAGGGAAGAGAGGATCAGACATAAAGATGCCAAATTAATTCTATAGGCTCTTTTGTTAAAAGTAGCTTTACCAGGGGGCAATAAGGAATCTAATTTGACATTCATGGAGATCTATTCATCGCCCAAGGGAAAACCCTGAAGATCCACTAGCATAAACTAGAGTTGTTACACCTAATGATGCCTTTGCTTGCAATAGTGTCTAGTTTTAATTTTCCATTAATCAGCAGTCATCCATCCATGAATGAGAACGAGAGGAGGGCTCCTTTTAGTTTTTCTGGGTACAGAGGTTTTTTGTGGAGGATATTTTTTGCTGTAACTTAAAGTAGGTTATTTTGCATAATCCGACAAGTTTTGTTGGTTGATTCTTGATTATGACTCATGAGAGAGGAAACCTCTTCAGCTAGCTGTACTCAAAGGTAAAGATTTGGTCTAATCCACCAATAAAAGATTTTAAACCGAGCCTTGTGTATCGAACTAAGATTTAAGTTGATAGTGGGTTTTTAGCCTTATGATAGTGGTTTTCGTTACGGGGAGGCTGTCAATGTTTATGTGTTTTAAGTTCTAAAACTTCTTGAGCACAGAATGACAGAATATAGTGTTGCTAGCATAATCAAATTATTATCAGGTCGGCCTTGTCACCTCTCCGGACATTGCTTTCTATATCTGAAGGGTATTGATACCTCATTCTTTCGATTTGTTTTATTTAATCTAAATCTATAAGCAATCAGTGCCACACTTTCTGGTGCTGTTTAAGAATCTTATCCCTTTCCGTCGCTCTTCATTGTGTCTCACTCTCACACAGGAAAGGCACTTACCCTGGAAGTATAATAATCCCCAATAGTGTCTTAGATCTTTTGAGTTCAAACTGGACACATGGTACCATGATCCATGATTCTGATAGGTGTTGTTGATAAGTATCCTACTATTGGTGATTATTTTGCAGATAAAAATTAGATATTTGGGAGCGGATTGCTGGAAATGTGGAGCACAACTGTCCACACCTCACAAAAGGAGGAAAACTCCAAACCACGTTCAACAAATACGAAACAAAACCTCAAGAGAACAAACAAATGCCAGAGAGAAAAACCACATTGATCTGCATTTTTTTTTCTTTGGTTTATAGTTCCTTGCCTAGGGATCATCACCTCCAATAATCATTGCACGGAATGAAAAAAAAAAGGAAAGTATTTTAGAGACCCCATTCTTTAGGTTAATTAGTGGAAGCCAACGCCAAAGTTCCATGTGATTACACTTTGTCATGTCATCAGTACGTGCTCCTTTCTTATTTTATCGATCTTTCGGGTCTGGGGGCTGGTCTTGGATTATATAATGAATTGTGTTAAAGAGTACACATAAATGGGTAGACCTCTAAGCATAATATGGGGAAAATGAGGCAGTAGGTTATTGATCTTTGGATTTTTATATAGCTAGCGACTCCCATGATTAATTGCTTGTGGATTCTTTCTTATTTTTCCTTATGCTGGTATGTAGATTACCTTCCGTCTGTATTTTTGTTGTCTGTGTCAAAAGTTGAAGACGATTGAGGATAGTTTTTGGGATTTGTGACAAGCTAGTTAGTCATGATAAATACTAGCGGATTTTCGTTGATTTTGCGTTCATATAGAACATCTTCTGTGGATGACTTCTTTTTAACATTTCCCTGCAATTATTTTCGAGTAACAAGCCCCACTTTAGTGATATGTCTTGTTTGACCAATATGATATTTATAACATTACAAATTTACAGGTCTCTTCTTAAATCATCAGCACAAGTTGCTTTAGACATGAACTCATTATGCTTAAGCTTCGCTTCCTGAGAAGACTGTTAGATAGTGAAGGCAATTGGTAAGCCTTTTTTTTTTGGTACCACTGCCTATGGCTATGCGGCATATATTTAGTACGAATTTGATAAGTGTTTTTTTTTTTTTGGTTTGAGCTATTCAAATGCTGACATGTTGTATATGATCTATGTGAAATGGTGGACTCATATTATTCATATGAAATTGTGTGTTTATCTTAATATCTTAGATGAATGTGACAAAAAGATAATGGATTCAGTATTTGAGATAACTGTGACAAAAAAATAATGGGTTCCGTAGGTAGATTGCTGTATTTAGTATGATTAAATATAATACCTTCTTCAAATCAATTATACCTTTCGTGTATTTTGCAATAGTCCAAAGAAACAAGTCTAGAAACAAATTTAGGGGAGTCAATTTAAGACAGGGGTGTCACCATATAAGAGGGCCAGCATTACAGTCAAAGGGATTAGACAGCTTGCTGGCCTTCTTATATCGTGCTATGCCAACCTCAATTATCCTGTCTGTTGCAAATTTGCAACATTAGAAAATAAATAATACTGTATAAAACAAAGAGTCATAAAAGAAAAGTAGTAGAGCAGAACAGTAACACGGCCTTTCATAAAAACCATTTAACTAACCAACCAAAGCGCACCCACTAAAGTAAACGCACAGCTTCATCCACAGAAGCAATAAATGTAGTTTTAAGGAAATGACGGGTGCTCTCTCTTGATTCCTTTATAACTCTCCTCTTTCACCGTTCCTCTCTCTACCTTCAACGCCCCACCCTCCACTCCGTCCCGTTTATTCTCTTCGTCCACAGATCCACCCCTCTTGTTGCACATGTAAAGATATTCACTCGATCGTATCTCAAAAGGTAACTCATCTCTCTTAAGCTCGGGATTCTGGTTTTAATTCTCGTGTTTTGCATTCCGATACCCGATGATTTGAATCTGAATTGTTTCCTTTTCTTCTTCTTTGTTTTTGTTGTTTTGAAATTTGATTCGATAACAGCAGCCTGCAAGAACAGCGAATCTTTTGAATCTTGTGAACTCTGATTGGATGGCGTCATCTTTGATCTCCAACTCTGTAACGAACTCTACCGCGGTTGTTGACCGCTCAAAAAGGAAAAAGAAGAAGAAATCGCTGGCGCAAGCAAGGGACCAGGACCAAAACGACCCTGCCAAGTGGAGAACCGAGAAGCAACAACAAATATATTCTTCCAAGCTTATACAGGCTTTGGGCCAAGTCCGGCTCAGTCCTCCTTCTCCATCGGTCCCGCGTCAAGGTCGATCTGTGCGAGAAGCTGCCGATAGGGCGTTGGCTGTTTCGGCGAAGGGGAGGACCAGGTGGAGCCGAGCGATACTGACTAACCGGCTGAAACTCAAGTTTAGGAAACAACAGCAACACCACCAGAAGAGACAGCAGAGAGTAATTGCAGCTGCTTCTGGTAGTACCCGGTCCAAGAAGCCTAGAGTGAGCGTGTTCAGGTTGAAAGGCAAGAGTCTACCAGCTGTACAGAGGAAAGTCAAGGTACTTGGCCGTTTAGTCCCTGGTTGCCGGAAACAGCCGTTGCCGGTCATTCTAGAGGAGGCCACTGATTACATAGCAGCCTTGGAGATGCAGGTCCGAGCCATGAGCGCTCTCGCAGATTTGTTATCCGGCTCCGGATCCATCTCTTCCGCAGCCTCTAGCTCCGCTCCTCCGCCGAGCCAATGACTCGAATATTTCTTTTTTTTTTCTCCCTAATTTTTTTCTCCCTCTCTCTTGCAAATAATTTCTTTATTTTTCAAGGAATTTTATCCGCCAAGCCTAAATACGAATAAACACATGCATACATACATATTCTGCATATTAATTATTAATCATGTTTATATTGAAATATATTGGAATAATCCAGTCCCAGTAGTAATGACTTGGCAGATCTATTATTGATGTAGTTTTTGGTATATATATCTGTGTTTTCTCTACCCAATCTACGGTGGAGGTGATTGTGTTGCCTTTCATCGTCAGATGTTGATGAGGAATCGTGGCTTCCAGGTCCTACAGTCAGCAGTTATGGGCCAATTAACATGGTTGCTGTGGTTTCAGCTCTTGCAATGAACTTGGCCGGGAATGGAAAAAGGGGGAGGGGACATCCAAATTATGTTTCATTTGACATGGCCAATTTGGGCATTAATTTAATAATCTCTCTCTAGTGCTGTCCCATTACACATGTGGGTTATTGTCCCACATTTGAATCAAATTTCAACTCTTCCGAAGTTCCAATGGAGTGCACTATGAACCAACTTAGCACTTCATATGGGAAGTACTGTAGAAAGTAACAGGGTCACTGCCACGAAGCCTCATTGAGCTTACACCTGCCTACTGTGTCCGTTTACGAAACAGCAATGAACTCTTTTGCCAGTATTTGGCTATCATTATAAAATATTATCTGTTATTTATATCCAGCTTATAGGCTTCCCAAAACCTTTCAGGTTATTTCAGGGTTCTATGACTTTAGGACGTGTCTTCCTAAATATGAAAATTCTTGGCTTATAATATGTCTATTACTATCTAAAACTTTATTTTAGTGTTGTGGGATTTTCTCGACAAATTCAACAGGAGCCACCTCTCATTTTGGGTGGGAAATCCAACTTTAATCAGACGAGTGCTTGGTGTTTTAACACTATCAATTAGAAAGCAAATTAAGGAAAGGCCATAGTGTTCGTGATGATTGTTTGTTGAGGATAACACATGGTGTGTATTCATTCGGGCATACAAACACCAGAGCACACATGCACCCATGTGCTTTGATTAAGCCTCTTTTGCACTCTTGTCAGTCTACAGAACTCCAGACTTTCTTTTTAGACCCAAATTTGAGTTTTATTCAACATTGGAGTGATCTGAATTCAACCCAGTTTGACTGACTCTATTTTAATTAGATTTTTCAGGTAAAACTCTTTTGGGTTGGGAGAGACTGAGTAGTGAGATAGAGAAACTTTTGTCATCACGTATTTGGATTTTGATCCAATTTATGCTGTTGTTAATTGAAAAACTTTTAGACGTATACAAATATAACGGGCCGAGTTTACGTCCGCCCATACGAGATGGCAAGCAAAAAGAAATGTGGAAGGGAATTCCAAAGATTAGTACAAAAAAACACAGACTTCTTAGGCATATTCCAGTGAGAGAAGATATTGATAGAAGTGGGTAAGTTGAAGTAGGCCATTGTTGTCGGCTCCATTCAGCGTCAAATCATTAGCGCTAAGCATGTGGCTCACGGGGTTATGGGTTGATTCTTATCTGCTGCTACTTAACATCATCAGTACCAAAGAATGTTTATGCTTCGATTATTAATTAGTACATTAAACTATGAAACAATAATTGAAATTTTGTTATGCTAATATTGTTTAATTAAGGGATTTTTGTAAGCCGGTATATTAGATTGTACTTAATTGTAAAAAGGTACAACCACTAAAACATCTTTTTAAAAAAGTACACTGGGACCAGCTTTTACCAAAATAACCTCAAATTTGATTTTCTCTTTCCACGAACTGTGATACAATAGTGATACTTTTAAACAGAAAGTCTAATATAGTGTTCAATTTATATCTTTTCCTCATAAAACGATGATACAAATGTTGGAATGTAAATTTGATTGCATTGTATCATTTTAGTGGATTTTTAATAACCTCAAATTTGATTTTCTCTCTCCACGAACTGCGATACAATAGTGATACTTTTAATCAAAATGTCTAATTTAGTGTTCAATTTATATTTTTTCCTCATAAAATGATGATAGAAATGTTGGAATGTAAATTTGATTGCATTACATGTATTTCTAGACCAATTGTATCATTTTAGTGGATTTTTAATAACCTCAAATTTGATTTTCTCTTTCCACGAACTGCGATACAATAGTGATACTTTTAATCAAAAGATCTTATTTAGTGTTCAATTTATGTTTTTTCCTCATAAAATGATGATAGAAATGTTGGAATGTAAATTTGATTGCATTACATGTATTTCTGAATCAATTGTATCATTTTAGTGGATTTTTAATAACCTCAAATTTGATTTTCTCTCTCCACGAACTGCGATACAATAGTGATACTTTTAGTCAGAAGGTCCAATTTAGTATTCAATTTATATCTTTTCCTCATAAAATGATGATACAAATGTTGGAATGTAAATTTGATTGTATTACATGTCTTTCTGGTTCAATTGTATCATTTTAGTGAATTTTTGGTGTTAGTGATACATCTCTACAGATATAAATATTTTTCAGAACAACCAAGAGAGGTACAAACCAAGAAAAGAAAATCAAGAAAGGAAAAATAATTAGGAAGAGGAAGTATGCATACTAGTTCAATTTGTATCTTTTTAGTGAATTTTTGGTGTTGGTGATACTATAGTGATACATCTCTGCAGCTATACAGTATCAATTTCCCTAAATTTTCTTCTGCTTATTATACGAGAAGAATAAAAGACAAAAAATATAAAACAAGACTAAACAAGAGTCATTCCGATCAATTTGATGAGGATCACCTCATCAGTTCTCACTCTCTATACTTTATAGTGTTGAGAAAATTTTCTATGAATCATACCGTAATATTTATTGACATGCTCCTCATACTTGCTGTACAAAGCAGGAATTATGATGGATAAGATGGTTCTTGTAACAGTATCAATGACAAAGATTCATAAAAAGCCAAATGGAATTTGAGATGAGAGAAGAAGAAGAGAGGAGAGAAGAAGAAGACGAAGAGAGGAGAGGAGAGGAGGAGGAGGAGGAGAAGAAGAAGAGAGGAGAGAAGAAGAAGAGTATTATAGGTATAAATCAAAAAATGTATGAAGCGAGATGATAAAATTACCCTTAAATTGCACTTCTTTACAATTTTAAAAAGGCCTATGACCTTTTTATAATTAAGTTATCCAAAGTGTTCTTAGTGACAATTGTCCGTTTAATTTGAAGTTTTTATTTTTTAATCATTCTTAAAGGAGTGGCATTCGTTTTGGTTCATTATTCTTTGGTATGATTTTTTTTTTGTTATAGAAAAGATTATGCCAAATAATTAATGTTATGCTCTATTTTACGCAATGCATTGTGGACAAAAATAAATTTCCCATTTGATTTCCAGTGTATTTATGTGTCTGAAGGTACTATGTCATATCATTGTCCTTTCAATACAATTGTTATAGCTCCTGCAAAAGGGTGCCCGGGACCTGCTGTAATTTTATTACAGCAGATTACAGCAGATCCCGTTGTAATATCCTTTATGGGTAGTAAAAAAATTTATTTTTATTTTTAAAAATCATAAATATATAGTATTTTTCATAACGAATCCAACGGTATATTTTTTGTTTAAAACAAAAATCAAATGCATAGTGATCAAAAACATCAAATATTTTGAGTTTATATCCGATGGTCTAGAATTGTCGTATCTTTTTCATGTTGAATTTGATTTTTGTTTCTAAAAAAAAATATATCGTTGTGTTCGTTGCAATGAACACTAAATATTTATAATTTTTAAAAATAAAAATAAAAATTTTTAATGTTAAAAACAGGTATTACCATGGGACCTGCTGTAATAAAATTACAGCAGGTCCCGGGCTTCCCCTGCGGAAGTATGCCCCAATGAAAATATTTAGTGTCTCAGTTGTTTAGGGTGTGATTTCAAAATTTGTCCACTGATTTTGACATATTTGAATGAAAGATGGGGACAAGAAATGTAATTTGACCTTTGAATTGTCCCAATACATAAATTTCACATTTCAATTTTGAGGCTTAATTCCGCTACCTGCCCTAACACTAGCTGCTTGTTTTGCATAGCAGAAGCGGAAGTGGACTTGCTTCCGACTTCCACTGTGTCAAACGGCACAGTGGATCCTCTGGCAATGGCCAGCAAATTCGTTGGAGTTTTATAAGTGGGAGCTTATACAACATTTCCGTTGTATTTTTTTTTTCAAAATTTTTTTTGTGGATCCCACATAATGATTACACTTTAATTACTTTTTTAATAAAGATTGGGCTCACATGCATTACAACATCAATTTCTTTTACTTTTTTATTAATATTTACAACATTATTTTTTATTTTAAACATTTTTAACTTAACACATTATCTTAATTAATTTTAAATAAGTAATTATTATAATATTTAAATTTTATACTTAACATTAATTTTATTAGTAAATTTTATTTAATAAATTAAATGTAAGATTAATAAAAATAAAAAATTATTATAAAATCATTATATTTATATTTAATAAAAATAATTATTTTATTAACAAAATTATATTTATTATATTAAATTTAATAACAAAATTCAATATAAACATTATAAAATCTAATATTATAATTCTTCAATTCAACAGCATTTTTGCTAGCATCAATTTTTAATTCGTCAAACACCTCACAACATTTTCGTTAGCATTGAAAATCAATCTATCCGCTCTACCAAACGCACCCTAGGATTATATCCATAAGCAGAAACAGCTTTGTCAAATATGTGCAATCCACAGCTAAATCTTTTGAATGCACTGGAAGTGAGTGATGATACATTTTTATATAATCGTTTCCTAAGTGGGTGTGAATGTGATTTTTGATTTGGGCATATCTCTCTCTGATTTGGTTTTCTTTCTTTTGTTCTTTAAAGTGATTATAGGCTAGCCTGGGTAGGATTCTCTCTGTCTTTGCACATTCAGTCCCAATTATTGATTAGTTAAAACGCACTTGGCTCCCACTTCATAAAATTATGTAAAATCATAAACCAATCTCTTTGAACCTTTCTTTTTTTTTTTTTTTATAATTGAAAATGACACCAATCTAAACTCAAGCCGTAAGAGCCATGCAATTTCTTTCAACTATGGCTTCCATTGGAAGCTAGTTGAGTATCTTAATATCTCCCAAACCACTTGTGTCCTTTCAGCTCCACCTCTCTTTACTTTTACCACTACTTTTTGTCCAGTGGCAAATATTTAAGGCTTGGACAACTTTGAACATGTAACTTGGATCTAAACAACTTATTGGGCCTGTAAGATATTGCCAGCATTAGAGTCGGACATTATTCAAGGTCCAATAAGTCAAAAGGGTGCTTGTGCATACCCACTAGCCTTACTTATTAGGACAGGAAAATTTAACACTTAACAGGCTTGGAGGACTTAACTACATCTATAAGCCTAGATCAGGATAATAATAACTAACTTTTAACCACACCCAAACGAACAATTAATGAATGTCTCTAGTGATGATTGAATCTACTATCATTGCAACTAAGAAAATTATTATTTTCCAATCACCCATTAATTGTCCACTGATCAACCCTAAAATGGCCACATAAACCACGATTAATTCCGAAATAATTGACCGCCAACGTTGAAAAGTTTATTAATTTATCAAAATCTCAACACATTCAAATCAACAATATTGTTTGCTTTGGACATATCGATTTATTGTGAATACATCAAGTCTGAACGACTTTATTTTTGTGAATCGCCACTAACAGTATTTGAGTCCAAAAAAAACATTGTTGTTTGTGAGAGATGTTTCGGCTTTTCTTATAAACCACATCGTTGGTCCTCTTCAAACGGCGTGCAATTACAAGTATGACATAATTATCAAATTTAATCATAATTACTTTCTTTAGTGGCCATCTCCCCTACTCCCACATATGGTGGCTACATTCATTTTCATTGTGATGATGCACCCACTACATTCTTTTTCACTGCTCGTATTTATCTAGTTGACGAAGCTTGCCTATAAATAGAAAACCCTAGACATCTCACTTGCAATATTTCTCCTCACACATCACAGGCTTCATTGATCAGTTCTTCTGTCAGTTAATTTCGGTCTAGTTGTGTGAGACATTAATTTAGTACTTATAAGATTTAATTGTTATTTACAGGGTTATATAACTTGGCATGCAAGAAAGCCACCATGAAGGTCTTGCCAGTGTTTCTTGTGATTTTTGTCTTGGTCTTGGAAACTAATGCAAAGGTGTTCACTGCGCTCGCGGAGGAAAACAAGGCAGCGATGACCAATCGTCGTCTCCTCGGTGAACCGACCGATCTCGGTCGAAAGGTCGGCGGTGGCAAGGTTGATGTAAAGAACGATGACGACAGCAAAAACGATGGTTTTGGCAACTATGACCAAGGAGATGGATCGTCTACAGAGACTCATCACCGTTTCACAACCACAACAGACCCAATAGAACCCAATAGTCAAAATTAGTGTGTGTGTATATATGTATGTGTGTGTGTGTCATAAATGGTATGTGCATGGCTTGTGTTTGTGATTAATAAAGTGAAAACTAACACCGGCCAGGTTGGAATGAAGTTTCACAGATCAAAATCCTTGTACCTCGCTATAGTTCGCGAGTTCAATTATTCTCCCCTGAGCCCTTGTTACCTTATGTGAAATTAAATTCAATTTGTACGTGCACGTGTAGTGTGAAATAAAAACGACAGCCCAGTGCACTAGTCTGTGATCCCTCGATCAAACTGAGCTGTACGGTTTGAAATTTGAGAGCAGTGTAATATATGTTGTGAAATATACAAGTAATTATTGGCTTTGTGTACAATCCACACGTGTGTACTATCCATTTCTTTCTTCTTTTTTTTTTTTTTCTTACAAAAAATTTAATTATTTACAATTTAACTTGCGAACAGAACAGAGTGAAAAATACACTAGATGAACGCAACAATAATGCCTATGGTACTTTATTTCAAACAATTGAAGCTTATGCTTCCAGTAATTGTGGAGAAAAACAAATAGCTAGACTGATATTGTCTACTGAACCCCAATAGCTGGCTACTGGCAACTGGTTGGAAAAATTGGGCTTTTATATGCTCAGTTCACTTCAGGTTCAAATCCAGATGCCCCTCCTCTTCTTAATTCTTCTCCATTAAGAAAGGAAAGAGGGGGAAAATATAGATACTTGTTGGGAGAGGAAACTAAATGCGCTTGTGCTGAACCACTACTCCATCAATTTTTGAAAAGGGCGCTTGCGCTTTGTATTGAAATGCTGCAATTAGATTATTATATTATGGTGTTCTGTTTGTCAAGGTACTCTTTTTTAATGACAATTTCTCATGGAACTTGTATTGCAGATTGAGAAATACGTGTTTCACATTTTCAAAACTGATAACCTGCGGGATCGGCTTTCCGAACAAGAACACATATTTGCCAGAAGGTGAAGGATTTATTTACTTTTGTTTCTTAATTTTTTTTCTTCAATATATTTTACAAGGTTGTAAAGCTAAAGGTAGAGAACGGCATAATATATTTGGTCTAAATATCCAACATTCTGCATTTTGCTAGTCAGTGAGGAGCTGTTCTGCTGCTTCCATCGCAGTAACTGTACTGTAATTCTACTCCATTAGATGCGCTTCCAATTTCTGCTGCCTTAAGCTCCTATTCAGTATGCCAAACAGCCAGCCTCCTTTTCTTCTCCTTGGTTCTGAAACTCAGGTTCTGTATTTGTGGGCTTGCTGCGTACTTGTTTCAAGGGAGCAAGCAGAAAGCCTCTTGGTTACTGTAGGAGAGGAGTGTCAACAAATCCACTTCTGCAGATTCGGCCCATTTCTTAATCTCGCAAGATTTAGAGCCCATTTGAATGTCGAAAGGCACAAATTCTCGTTTGATTGGGTTTTTGTCTTGTTAAGTGGGGAGGGGAACTTGAACTTGGGAATGCCTTAACTACCTCGGCTGAGGTTGTTGGCGGATAATCCTAATATGTTGTCCGTTTGATATATTATTCTAGTGCAAGCTTAGGTAGGCTTGTTTTGGATAGCTTATATTGCAATCTAAAGTTGGGCTCATTCGAATTCAAGTATCCCGCTAGTTCAAGACTGCCCTACAGCCTTCATGAATGTAAAAGAATATTTGGCATTCACGAGCTACAAAACAAAAACGACATATAATCGACAAATCTCTGAAATAGAAAAGTAGGCTTCTAAGCTGGCAAAGAAGGGTTTTTCGGAAAAGTAACACTTTTTTAAACCAAATTTTGAAAACTAACCCACTTTTTTAAAAACATGAAATCTAACACTTTTTTGAAAGGAATTGTCCCAAATACCCTTATTCCACATTGGAACGACATAGTTTTGGTTCAAAGGCCGGCCTCCACTTCCCGCGACATCCTTCACCTTCTTCTTTCTTCTTTAACGTTCTTTTTCGACGATTTCCGATAGTCTCCATTCTCGAATACACTGTCATATACGATTTCTGTGACATTCGACCTGGTACAGCATGGGTATGTTATGTATTATTTAGTGTTGTATTTGTGTTTCGTTCCAGTAAGCAGTGATCACGGTTTGTGTTTTTGATTTTATCAGTGGTGGGTGCTTAGGGTTTTAGTTTTTCCTGCTATAGGGTTTCCATATTTCATTAGCGTTTATGGGTTTAGGTTTCCAGTATGTTGTTAGTGGATTTGGGTATGATAGGTTGGTGTTCGAGTTTTATGATTTGATGTTCGGGTAAATAGATTATCCTGTTTGAGGATTTGGGTTTGACTGTTCTGTTCGAGTAAATATGGTTTACTGTTCGAGTTTTATTGGTTGATGTTCGAGTTTTCTGGGTTGACTGTTCGGGTAAATAGATTATCCTGTTTATATATTTGGATTTGAATGATCTGTTCGAGTAAATATGGTTTACTGTTCGAGTTTTATTGGTTGATGTTCGAGTTTTCTGGGTTGACTGTTCGGGTAAATAGATTATCCTGTTTATATATTTGGATTTGAATGATCTGTTCGAGTAAATATGGTTTACTGTTCGAGTTTTCTGGTTGATGTTCGAGTTTTCTGGGTTGACTGTTCGGGTAAATAGATTATCCTGTTTGAGGATTTGGGTTTGACTGTTCTGTTCGAGTAAATATGGTTGACTGTTCGAGTATTTGGCTGTTCTGTTCGAGTAAATATGGTTTACTATTCGAGTTTTCTGGTTGATGTTCGAGTTTTCTGGGTTGACTGTTCGGGTAAATAGATTATCCTGTTTGGGGATTTGGGTTTGACTGTTCTGTTCGAGTAAATATGGTTGACTGTTCGAGTATTTGGCTGCTCTGTTCGAGTAAATATGGTTGACTGTTCGAGTATTTGGCGGTTCTGTTCGAGTAAATATGGTTTACTGTTCGAGTATTTTTATTTGACTGACTGTTCGAGTAAATATTGGTTTGATTGTTCGAGTAAATATTGGTTTGATTGTTCGGGTAAATATGGTTTGATTGTTCGAGTAAATATTTGTTTGATTGTTCGGGTAAATATTGGTTTGATTGTTCGGGTAAATATGGTTTGATTGTTCGAGTAAATATTGGTTTGATTGTTCGGGTAAATATGGTTTGTTGTTCGAGTATTTGAGTTTGATTGTTCGAGTAAATATGATTTACTGTTCGAGTATTTTAGTTTGACTATTCGAGTATATATGATTTATTGTTCGAGTATTTTAGTTTGGCTGTTCGAGTATTATTAATTTTGTGTTTTAATTAATTGTCCCATGTAGACTATCTGATAAGTGAGGAGCAACATTTCCCCGCCCGGGTAACCACATTTTCAAACATATCAGTTGTTACCACTTCAATTAAATTGAAGTTGAATGAGGAGCAACTTGAGGTTTTTAGGCAATCATGCTTTGGCATGATGCTGGATGTACATGACATCAGTTGTTCTTCACAACTGATACACCAGCTTCTACTAAGTCAAATTGTTTCTCCCCAGGGTGATTTTGGAGAAAGATTGCATTTCAATATTGGTGGAAAGAAGTGCACATTTGGTATTGAAGATTTTGCGATTATCACCGGACTATTATGTACAGAATCTGTGCCCGATGTGTCAAGTCTGGTTGATACATCTGTTAATAGGCTAAAATCCCTTTATTTTGAAGAAAAATGTGGAAAGGGCAAGGGTAAGGGGAAGGGGACCAATGTAAGCAGAGCTGAGCTGGAAGAGGCATTCGATAAATGTGATAATGCTCATGATGCTTTGAAGTTAGCTTTGGTGTATTTTGTTGAGTCTGTATTGATGCCTAGAGAGAGAAGAAATGCCATTAATATTAAGTGGCTCCAACTTGTGGATGATTTGGATGCCTTCAACCAATATCCATGGGGAAGCGTTTGCTACGAACGTACTGCTACCTCTCTTGCATGTGCCATGATTGGAAGGGCTGAAAAATACTTGAGTAAGGGTAAGGCAAAGGAGACATACAGCCTTTATGGAATGCCAATAGTACTCCAGGTAAAAAAAAAAAAGATCATTCTATTTGTGTTCTGTTTATTATTTATTGTAATAATAGTTTACCAATATTTTTTTTGATTATTTGAAGATTTGGGCGTATGAAATTGTACCCATTATAGCCCAGAGGTATGCCACCAAATGTGGTGAAACACACCCCAGAATACTCAAGTACTCAGGGAATCAAACCCCTACTTCAGATGACATCGTGTCAGATGTATTTGAACTGATAAAGGTTAGTGAAGTTAAAATGTTTAATAAAATTTGTTGTTCGGGTAGTTTTAGTCTTATGTTCGAGTATTTGTAGTTTTATAGTTGAGTATTTATAGTAACATGTTCGAGTAGTTGTAGGTTGATGTTCGAGTATTTGTATTTTGGTGTTCTAATTTCACTCATCACTTTGTTTTAATCTTCACAGATTGAGGTTCATGATGCTCTAGTGCCAACGGAGGCTGAGCTGGAGAAGGATTATGTTAGGGAGGTTATGAAGAGAATTAAGAAAAGAGAAATTAAAAGAAGCAGAGATAAGTCTGAAGAAGATGAAGAAGAGAAACAGAGAAAAGAGAGAAGAACTAAGAGAAGGAGGGATTACAATGTTAATGTTGAAGAAAAAATGAGAAAAGAGAAAAGAACGAAGAGAAGGGATGATCACATCGAGCATGCACATGCACATAAAGCTGGAGGGAATTTGATATTGAAGGCCAAGTTCGATGCCATAGAGCAGAAGTTGGGAGAGCATGGTGGTCAACTTTTGGACATGAAAAAGGAAATTGTTGAAAGCATTACTGGTTTTTTTGAGACTACCAAGGCAATTTACGAAGGTCTGGCAGTGTTAAAAGGAAATTGGGAGAAAAAGGAGGATAAGGATGGAAATCAAGATGAAAAGGATGAGAATGAGGATGAGGGAAAGGATGATGAGGGTGAAAAGGATGACGAGGGAAAGGATGACGAGGGAAAGGATGATGAGGGTGAAAAGGATGACGAGGGAAAGGATGAGGGTGAAAAGGATGATGAGGGAAAGGATGATGAGGGTGAAAAGAATGATGAGGGAACGCATGATGAGGATAAAAAAGAGGACCAGGAGGAAACGTATGATGCGGATAAAGAGGAGGAGGACAATGAGGGAAAGACAGTTTCCCCTGTTAGACATGCCGATGATGTTGAGGATGCAGCCGTAGTTGCTGGATTGATGGATCTCACAGAACAAGTGTTTGAACAGCCAATGACAGACAAAAGTTCAATTGGAGTTGAAGAGATTCCAAAAGCCAAGTACACATTTACACGGGGAAGAAAAAGAGGTTCCACATCGAGACGTGTAAATATATATAATCCAATGCGAACAGAGTGTTAATCACAAGAAAGAAGCACCAACCAAAATATTGATGGTCCTTGGCCAATCAATTTAAAGAGGTCGTATTCGACTCTTTGGAGACAAGGATTTGAAGCATGGGTAAGAAACAGGGCTGAGGATACATCTTATTTGGTTGTTGGTGGAAAGAAGTTATACAAAAATTGGTTTATCAACGCAATGACACCCGATTACTGGTTGACAGACCAGGTAACATATATATAACCATATTTAAAAAAAAAATTATTCGTAATAGTTACTTATAGTTATCTTTGATTTTGTAGCATATGGACGTCGCAATGTACCTCCTCATGAAGAGGATCAAGCAATACCCTGCCATATTCAAGAAGAAGGTTGTGCTGTTGGACACTATATTCACTGTAAGTATTTTATATGTGTGTTCGAGTATGTTTGTTAGATGTTCGAGTTGTTGAACTTGATGTTCGAGTATATTAGTTCACATGTTCGAGTATTTTAGTCGGATGTTTGAGTATTTTATTTCATATGTTCGAGTATTTTAGTCGGATGTTCGAGTATTTTTATTTCATATGTTCGAGTATTTTATTTCACATGTTCGAGTTTTTTAAGATACATGATCGAGTTTTTTAGTCAGTTGTTCGAGTATTTTAATTCACATGTTCGAGTAGTTTAGTCGGATGTTCGAGTATTTTTATTTCATATGTTCGAGTATTTTATTTCACATGTTCGAGTTTTTTAAGATACATGATCGAGTTTTTTAGTCAGTTGTTCGAGTATTTTAATTCACATGTTCGAGTAGTTTAGTCGGATGTTCGAGTATTTTATTTCACATGTTCGAGTTTTTTAAGATACATGATCGAGTTTTTTAGTCAGTTGTTCGAGTATTTTAATTCACATGTTCGAGTATTCTAGTCGGATGTTCGAGTATTTTTATTTCATATGTTGGAGTATTTTATTTCACATGTTCGAGTAGTTTAGTCGGATGTTCGAGTATTTGAGAAAAAATAATATAGTACATTTTACAGGTATCAGTTGAATCCCACTTTAATGAGTTCACTAAAGATCCTCATAATGTTGGAGAATGGGACAAACATGAAGTCTTTGAGCACTATATTTCTGGAAAAAACCCTGAAGGGTCCATACCATTGAATGGTGTAGATTACATTTACTTTCCCATGAACTGGAGAAATATCCATTGGGTTGCAATTGAGGTTGAAGTTGGCAACAAAT
The DNA here is from genome assembly GCF_013401445.1 of Tripterygium wilfordii. NCBI lineage: Eukaryota > Viridiplantae > Streptophyta > Magnoliopsida > Celastrales > Celastraceae > Tripterygium > Tripterygium wilfordii. The sequence continues at coordinate 16,812,140 of NC_052244.1, read as the reverse complement.
GGATCAATGTATATGATCCCAAAATTTCAATCACCAGCAAGGAGGATTGCAATAATCATATGAAACCGTTGAGGACTATGTTGCCATACATCCTTCGTTTGGGTGGGATTGATGCAGGAGTCGCCCCATGGCCTGCTCATAGATTGCAAGTTGTTCCTCAGCAAGAGACCGGGTAAATGTTTCCAGTGTTAGATAAATTTTTCATGGTGGTTAACGTTTATATATTTTTGTAACATATATGCTATCTTATGTTTTACAGGGGAGATTGTGGGATGTTCACAATAAAATTTATAGAGGTATTGAGTGCAGGAATGCCAATACAACTTATTAATCAGACAGACATGATGTTTTACAGGAGGAAATTCGCAATCGAGTCATACGGACAACATTTTTAACTTACTTTTGTAAATATTTATTTTCATCCTATTAAATTGTATATAACTCAGTGTAATACAAATATTGGTTCGAGTAATGCAAGGTACATTTGTTCGAGTAATTACCTATTATCATCGAGTAATATACTATAATGTATATTTGTTCGAGTACTTTTCTTATTTGATCGAGTAATATAATATTCACATGTTCGAGTAACCTATTAAATGATCGAGTAATTCACATGTTCGAGCATTTGTTGAGTATATTCGAGTATATAGGTGTACCATTTAGCGTATTTCTTGGGTCTATTCGAGTAATTGGTGGCACATGTTCGAGTATTTGTTGAGTCTATTCGAGTAAATGATGGCCCATTTCGAGTAATTGTCCAGGCTATTCGAGTAAAACATTTAACTGTTGGAGTAATACATTGATTCTGTTCGAGTAATACAGTTAACTGATTAATGAATTTATCAAAAATCATAACATTAATGATGTTGGAGTCAATGCATGTTACATCTATGATGTTGGAGTCAATGCGATTGGCTCTTTGCATGTTTGACGATTATGACCTCGCTGTCGACACCGGGAACATATCCTCATTGCTATAGTTTCACCAGATGATGGGATCCTTCGTTGTCTTGGCCTCCCCCCTTGACGTCTAGTCGCCGGTGGGAGCAATACGTTGTCCTCGCTAACTTTGCGTTGATCCTCAATAGTTACTGGGTATATAGCTTCAGCATAAGCTAACATTAGAGCCTCATTCGTATAGTACGGAGAACACAAGGAATTAAAAGATATGTTCCGAACTCGACATGCAGCCAATGCGTGTACACAAGGAAGTTGGTCAAGATCAAACACACGGCATGAACATGTCTTGTTTTGCAGATCAACCTGTCCATCTTGATCACCATCTCGTACATAGTACTCACTATGGCTTATCGGTTGAACATTTAGTCGTTGTGACCTATTGCTTCTCTTTCTAACTTCCTTGTCACACTCGCAACATAGGTAAGAAGTGACAGATGCTGCGTTATTACGACGAGCACTGAACCATTCCTGCAATTTGGCACGCAATTGTTCAACTAGCATTGTAATCGGCAAACTTCGAGCATCTCGTAGTATAGCATTCAAGCACTCTGCAATGTTCGTCGTCATGATACTATATCTCTTACCAGAAGACAGTGCTCTAGACCACCTATGGAAACCAGCTTCAACTAAATAAGCATAAGGTCTACCTCCGTCGACATTACGCAACTGATTCATTAAATGCTCGAATTCAGATGTTCGATACACCTTAGCAGCTTTAAGATATATAGGGATGATAGATTCGTTGAACCCTTTCGCCTTCATGTTTCGTTGGATATGGACGATACATGCGCCATGAAATGAACCAGGCAATACAAGTGAAACTGCCCTATCAATGCTAGGATTTCTGTCTGAAATGATACATAACCGTGAGAAGTCTTCAACTGTAATGGCATCCCGTAATTTTTCAAAAAACCATTGCCAAGATGCATTATTCTCAGAATCACCAATGCCAAAAGCAACCGGATAAATTTGCTCGTTTCCATCCAAAGCAGTTGCCACAAAAAGTGTACCCAAATACTTACCCTTCAAATGGGTGCCATCAACGACGATAACAGGGCGCATTGAACTATGAAATCCACGTAAGCTTGCACCAATTGCCATGAAAAAATACTTGAATCGATTATCATCATTAGACTCAATATGAGTAATTGTACCAGGGTTATTATTCTCCAATACAGCACAATAATGGGGTAAGTAAGCAAATGATTCTTCCGGTGAACCACGAAGAGAATAAAGCGCACATTCTCTAGCCCTCCATGCCTTATCATAGGTAATATTAATGCCATATTCTCTTCTAATATCCTGAATTATGTCATTTGGTCTGTAAACACGCCCAACACCTTCATATCTGGCCCTGATGCAATCACCAATCACCCTTCCTGATGCTTGCTTGTGCCCATGATTCACAAATTCCAACGAACATGTGTGAGTATCATTGAATTTTTTCACAAGAAAAAGTTCAGTTTCTTTTAGCTTTATACCTCTCATACGCCATTGGCATCCACTTGCAAGACACTCGACCACAAGCAAAGACTTCGTCGACCTCGTCACCCTGAATTGAAAATTCTTCTTAATAGCATAGAGGGATATATGCTTATGCAACTCTTTCTTGTTTGTAAAAATCACCCCCACATCAAACGTATCAGATGATTCGCTGTTGAGGTCAATAGTATTGCTCCCACTATATTGCCCAACCTGAATGTTCTCACCCGTCTGCGTATTAGGATCATTAGTTGCAGCAACATCATCAACAACAAAAGGTTGAGTTTCTGGAACATAACTTGCACCTCCAACAAAAGGAATGTCATCATCGTATTCATCATTAATATTATCTTCTCGACCCTGGCCATCTCTAACAGCATCAAAATCTTCTTCGAATTGGCTTAAACTAGGAAAATCATCAATCCGATTTCTGGCACGTCCAACAAAAGGTTGAGTTTCTGGAACATAACTTGCATCCTGCGAATGAAACTGTTGATGTTCTTTTGGTCTTACTGTTATACATAGTGGGGTACCCGGTTTCCGTGAAGCGTCAGGTCGCCGTGCATCATCATTCTGTCGTAAGAAGAATTGCAAGTCATCTTCATTGCTAACAACCAACGGTTCCATATGGAAATGTGTGTTATATACAAATTTCATGAGCAACTCATTTGAAGTTCGATCAATTCCCGTAATCTTGTATATCTTCTCCAAAAAATCCTCATAGGAAATGGACTCATTCACAACAAAACCTTTCCCAGTACCACCAATGAATTTGTAAATTCCTCCTGAAAATTCTCAATCTCCGCCGTATATAACAACAAGGTCAACCACACCCATTCCTGAAAAACAAAATTGCAAGAACTTGAAAACTCGAACAAACATCATAAACAACTCGAACATATATAATAGAATACTCGAACAGATATCTTCAAACACTCGAACGTATCAAAAAAAACACTCGAACAGATGGCATCTAATACTCGAACAGATATCATAAAATACTCGAACATATCCCTTCAAACACTCGAACATATCAAACAAAACACTCGAACAGATGGCATCTAATACTCGAACAGATATCCTTAAATACTCGAACATATCAAAGAAAACACTTGAACAGATATCATTAACACTCGGACAGTTATCCTAAAACACTCGAACAGATATCCTAAACACTCGAACAGATCTCCTAAAACACTCGAACAGATATCATTAACACTCTGACAGATATCATAAACACTCGAACAGTTATCCTAAAACACTCGAACAGATATCCTAAACACTCGAACAGATCTCCTAAAACACTCGAACAGGTCTCCTAAACACTCGAACAGATATCCTAAACACTCGAACAGATATCCTAAAATACTCGAACATATATAATAAAAAATAAGCCATATTTTTAAATAATATTATTTGGATAAAAGTGATATTACCCTTCTCTTTAATGGTTATTAGTTGTACGTTTTCCGATTTTCTATGTTTATCTTTTCAAAACGCTTGGGGGACATTTGATTTTCTATGTTTGTCTTTTCAAAACGCGTGCGAGACATTTGATTTCTATGTTTATCTTTATTGGTTATTAGTTGAGATTTAATGTTTAATATTAATTATGACGTTTCGATTTTTGATAAGCATTAAATACAGTGGAGTTAATACTTAGGATTATTCCTATATACATAGCACTATCAAACAATAAACACTCGGACAGATATCATACACACTCGAACAGATATCCTATAATACTCGAACATATGTAATACAACACTTGAACAGATATCCTAAAATACTCAAACAGTTATACTAAAACACTCGAACATATGTAATATAATACTCGAACACATATCATAAACACTCGAACAGTTATCCTAAAACACTCGAACATATGTAATATAATACTCGAACAGATATCATAAAACACTCGAACATATATAATAAAAAATAAGCCATATTTTTAAATACTATTATCCGGATAAAAGTGATATTACCCTTATCTTTAATGGTTATTAGTTGTACGTTTTCCAATTTTCTATGTTTATCTTTTCAAAACGCGTGGGATTAGTTGAGATTTAATGTTTAATATTAATTATGACGTTTCGATTTTTGATAAGCATTAAATACAGTGGAGTTAATACTTAGGATTATTCCTATATATATAGCACTATCTACGGGAAAGATATACATCAACCGAAAAGAGAAATCTCCTTTTTGTATAATATGACATCCTCTCGGACTGCTGTCAACACCTTGAGAAAGGAACTGGAGGAGGCATATGAAGACCTGGAAGATCACGAAGCTAAGATTGCAGAGCTTACTAAAGCTCTCCAATCTGCTGGGAGTTCATTGTCCCAGCTCCATGAGCTAGCTGAGAAGCGAGCTATGGAGCAGGACACCCATAAACTCCAGGACTCCCTCCTTGATCTATCTGTTTTGATCAACGAGGTTTTAGATAAAATAAGTGAAAAATTGAACATCTGGAGTTAGGTTGTAATAAAAAATTTTATAAATAAAATTTATATTTCCGTTACATTATTTGTTTCATTTAATATCTGTTGTAATATTTAACCTGTTGAAATATTTACTCGAACACACATCCATAATACTCGAGCATATATCACATAAAACTCGAACATATATCAAATAATACTCGAACATATGTAACAAAATACTCAAACACATATGAAAGATACTCGAACATGTGTAACAATATACTCGAACATATATCACATATTACTCGAACATGTGTAACAAAATACTCGAACACATATCACATATTACTCGAACATGTGTAACAAAATACTCGAACACATCACATATTACTCGAACATGTGTAACAAAATACTCGAACACATATCACATATTACTCGAACATATATCAAATAATATTCGAACAGATATAAGTAAATACTCGAACATATATCCAATAATAGACGAACATATGTAACAAAATACTCGAACACATATGAAAGATACTCGAACATGTGTAACAATATACTCGAACACATATCACATATTACTCGAACATGTGTAACAAAATACTCGAACACATATGAAAGATACTCGAATATGTGTAACAATATACTCGAACATGTGTAACAATATACTCGAACACATATCACATATTACTCGAACATGTGTAACAAAATACTCGAACACATATGAAAGATACTCGAATATGTGTAACAATATACTCGAACACATATCACATATTACTCGAACATGTGTAACAAAATACTCGAACACATATCACATATTACTCGAATCATTTAGGTTCAAATTTAATTCATAGAATTTGAAGAGTTCGAGTAGTAACCGTTTTAGCTTCCCCACGTTCTTTTAAAATAACTGCCCACTTATTAGAACGTTGTTCCTTCAACTATAAATAGGACATAGGAAGAAACTGTTTAAGGTCATCCTTTATCCTCTTAAATCAAAGATCACCCATCTCGATCTAAAATGAGTTCTTCTCATCGAACTTCTTCAAAGAGAGCAATAAATGAAGAGGAAGACCCCATTCCTCCAAAGAGAGCAAAGACTGAAGACCCGTCTTCTTCAAAGAAGACAGGGGTCCAAGAGAAAGGTTCCACTTCGACGAACACCGAGGAGCCTCAAGACCCTATCGTCGACATATTCACTGTATCTGAGGAGTTATATAGAGAAAATCCTGAGAACTCCATTGAAGGGTTGAAAGAACTACTGAAGGAAGCCGAAAGCAACCTTCAGAACGAATATGAACGTAACCAGTCCTACACGGACGTGCTCCGTTCAGTGAGGGATGCATTGATCAGAATTCGTGACAATGCATGGGGTCACGCTCGAGGCCAAAATGCTTATCGGCTACAAGAGTCCCATTTGGACCTTGCAGCCCATGTTGGAACTGCAATGAATGACATAAACGATGTAATCCTTACATGGGCACGTTAGAGTTTATTTCACCTAATGTCAATTTTTATCAAATATTTCCTTTATCATTCTGTGAAGTCAACAAATACTCGAACATCAATAAACAAAAACTCGAACAGATATATCGATAAATACTCGAACAGATATCAACTAATACTCGAACAGATATATCGGTAAATACTCGAACAGATCTCAACAAATACTCGAACAGATATATCGGTAAATACCCGAACAGATCTCACTCGAACATATCTACAAAAATACTCGAACATCAATAAACAAAAACTCGAACATCTATCGGTAAATACTCGAACATATCTCAACTAATACTCGAACAGATATATCGGTATATACTCGAACATATCTCACTTGAACATCTATCAGTACATACTCGAACAGATCTACAAAAATACTCGAACATCAATAAACAAAAACTCGAACAAATCTCAACAAATACTGGAAGAAGAACATAAACTAAATCAAATGAATATGGTGTGTATACGATTGAATGCAAGGTAAGAGAGTTCTAACGAAGCCTATATACCATGCGAACTTAAAAATCACTCACTTGGGGTTATTAATGTCGATATAGAGCAAGAATGACGGCAGCGATGGGAACGCCGATAAGGCTGAAGAATGCCCAAGCCTAAACCCCAGACCTCTCGAAGAAACACCCGAAGATTTGGTGCGGCAAATAAACACCGGTAAATGTCAGGAATGGAGTTTCGGTAAATCGGATTTTGGTTTTTCTCGATGGGTTACGGATGTCTCTGTCTACTGTGGGATGTCAATGTGTATTGTGGTATGTGATAAGGGTATTTCAGTCAGAAAAAAGCAAAAAAGTGTTAGATTTCATGTTTTTAAAAAAGTGGGTTAGTTTTCAAAAGTTGGTTTAAAAAAGTGTTACTTTTCCGAAAAACCCGGCAAAGAAGGCTAAAATACAACTTGTTTTGTCCCGGGATGACAATTCTAAACGAAACGGTGCGTTTCACCTGAATAGGTTTAAAAAAAAGAAAAAGAAAAAGAAAAAGTAGTCTCCTTTTGACCGGTGAACCTCAAACAACGGAGAAGACCAAACTCAATGGCTAGTTATCCATGGCTAAGATCTTAAGCAGACTATGATATGTCACGCCTTCCGTACCATCACCACCTCCCAATCTGATCATGGCCTTGATATCTTCATCATTTGCATCCAACCCGGCACGCTCCATATACCGCTTCAAATCTTCATGGCTCACTTTGCCGTCACCGTCCACATCCATCACCTTAAACGCCTCCTCCATCATTTCCCTGTCTGATCTCTCCTTCGCTCTTAAAACACATGTGAACTCCTCGTATTCCACAAATCCGTCCCTGTTCACATCCGCCGCCGTCATCATCGACCCTATCACATCTTCCTCCGCACCGCTGCCGCCATAGATCCTGCCGTAGAAGTTTTGGAGATCTTCGCGGCTTATCTTCCCATCCCGGTCGGAATCGAGAACGTCGAACGCTGCTCTGAAGTCTGGTCCGAGTCGGGGCTCTTCGCGTACGATTCTACAGGACGGACACATTGCAGGGAGGCTTCCTTGCGAGTCGGCTAAATGAAATGAGAGGGGAGGTTGGTTTGGTTTAGTTATATACGCAGGAAGGAGAGCTCCGGAAATTAGAAACACGTGACTCGGTTATCAAGACAACTGCAACGTGGAATGTTCCCAGAGGTTAATACGCACGTGGTGACGTCACATTTGTAAGAGGTCGGTCGTAGTCGTGGGGTTGGTTGAGGGGTTCTTGCTGTTTTTGGGTCTTTTATTGAAATCAAAGACAAATACATCAAAGTGGCTTTGACTAACTGGTTTGCAACCAGCCCAGTGGGTTGTTGCTGCCCATTCAGCAATATCATGGGCAAACCATTTGCTGATCGGTTCGCCTCCAAATTCAAAAACAAAGAAGACCTCTCATGATACTTTGGATAATTTCCAAATTTCCACCAGATTAGGGTTGTTAATTGCTGCAATTACAATTTCAGAGTCTCCTTCCAACACAGTCCCTGCTAAACCTCTAAGCTTCTCCATCCGCCGGATCAGGGGTAACTATGGGCTCTGCTCTAGCAAGAAGTAAATTTCCTGTGTGATCCCTTACTGCAGTGGAGATAGTCGCCCATTGTGCTCGTATGGCTACATCGAAATTGAGCTTTACGATTCCTCCTCGGAGAGGTCCAAGGTTCACGGCTCACAGTCGACGTAGCTCCATTTGCGCAAGTAGTCTTCCATGAAACTACTTTCAGTCAGACGGCAGAATCTCAAGCGGTGAAATTAATGGGACCAATCAAGTGATCAACAATAAGCAACTAGAGGCTATGCTTCCAATAATCGAAACAATTTTCAAATCCTAAGACTATTTCTTGCACTGTAGAAATACAGATTAATCCATCAAGACTCTGGTAAATTTCCTATATAGATTATGCAAACACTGGAGCCTGAATCAGTTGATAATCTCCCTCAGCTCATTCATAATCAGCGGACTGGAGATGAAAAGAAAATGACAACAAAATATACGAAAAACCCAGCAATAAGAATTCCTCCGTAGATGTAAGTTTGAGAAGTCTGCACAGGATACTTGTACTCAATTTCACAGCATCTCATTTTTTCCCTCTCACCGGCGAGAACATGATCAACTTACCTAAATGTGCAAAGAGTTGGATTGAATCTGAAAGCAGCTCAGGTGTAACCTATTGGAGAGATTATGTTCCTAAAAAACTTACTGCTGGGAGAAAATAGAACTTTGAAGATGTCTGAACTGTTCAAATGTGCCTCCTGTAAACGGTGCTCGTATAACAAGGAAGACAAATCTACAAGCTGCTCCTCAAGGCTCTGTTATAATAATATGAAGCAAAAGATTATGATCTTAAAATATTTAAATAAATGAAACATTTATCAAAAACACAAAAGTAGCTTACATCAAAATATTTCTCCAATCTTTCAACCAGTTCATGTGGTAAAGGTTCAGGCAGGTTAGTTGTTTTCTTGTAGAACTTTTCTAGCCATAGCTCAGTTGTAGTCTTGTTCTTCCTGCCTTTCACAGGTTCACCAAGAGGGGTTTGCAGATACTCTGCTGCAAAAACTTGCACAGCCTGCTTGATATACAATCAATTCAGTAAAATCATAGGATATAGTAAAGTAGCAGTGCAATGAAATACTTGCCTCTGAAGTTTCACGTATTCTGCGGAGTGCGGAATCAACACGTGCATATATGGTATTCCTCTGGCAGTAAAACACAAAAACGATTCTCAGATGCCAGTTTATACATAAAGTTATGACGTGCAACTGATGCAGCAAGATTGGCTCTCAATTAATATTGCGGCATCGAGTTACCAGCGCAACATCCCGTAGCATTTGGCTGACGAGAGAAGTATTAGAAAATGGACCAAATGGGTGACAGCCAGTTGCCAAGAGCCAGTTCACAACTGGCCTTTCATGCACATGAGAGGCCTTTTCATAAGGTGCACTCAGCCCACCAGCAACAGATGCAAGGCCAGCCAATATGTGGCGCTTTGCTTGTGATGGAATGGCATGCCTTCTTTCTGTTTCTGAAGCATAACTGTTGAACAGGACATTGAGCAAACAATTAAAGAATACATTGTGACCTTGGTGCAACAAAAGCATAATCAAGAGAGTTAAAAATCTATGGCTTCATATAAAAGCTTCAAGAAATTGGGAAAATACGACCCATCTTCCTTAAAATATACAGCATCTGTAAATGCCTGCATACTCAAGAGCCCAAGGCCACAGACAAGATCCACAAATTTTGGGAAATGCATAAGTGTTCTATGTCATTTGATCTTTAAAAACAATGAAGCATAAGAATTACCTTTAAGGTGTACTGGTCCTTACTCTATCAACGACAGAAGCAAGAATATTGATTATGGAAACAGTTAACAAAGAAGGATAATTAGGGTTGTCAAAAAGTTAACATGATGACACATAATTTCATATGTGAGAATTAAGGATTAAGAATCAGGATGACAGTCGATTGAATCATCTTGTAAATAAACATAAGACTACAGATGTAAGTTTGGGTGAATAATATCCATATTGATGGTTTTATGCAGACAAAAGGAGCAAAAGGCTGTGTTTGTGGAAGTGAAATGATGGTTTATTATTGTTATGGCAAGGGTGCGGTACAGAATAGCCAATTTATGACATGCCAAATACCCATATTTCCCCCCATCATTGCTTCGATGTTCGTCCCCAAAAAAATGTGTAGAGGGGGTTGAAGAGAACGCAGCAATATATTTTATCAACAAATGTATTCTAATATCTAAAACATTAACAGAAAGCATTTGTTGACATTACAAAACTGAAAACTAGCTAGTGACTTTCACCTTAGAGGTATCTTCTCGTTTTGGTGCTGAAGGACAATGACAACATCATTACTTGTCCATACAAGGCCATCATCCTCCATCATAAGGTGTGGATCCACGTCAGCCAATGATAGCACAAAGCTGTCAAAAAGGAAAGCGCGAAACAAGTTCAAATATCTATTATATGATGAGCTACTATCCCATAGGTTGCACAATCCGCTGTCTTAGCTTTATAGCATTTTGCACATAATTTTCATAGAAATAATCATGATAAATGATTTGTTCAATGACTTGAGTAAAATCAATACCATTTTGCGGCACCACGCTGATCTACAGTTGTTTCCAAAGGTAAACTTACATAATATTCTTTAGTAGCAGAATAACAGTTAAATGGCCAATCTATAGTTACTGTTAGTTAAATTCTACCCATTCTGCTGAAAATTTTAAATATCTTTTATGCCTTCAATAACCATCATCAGTCAACAAGCGCCTGCATAAATCACTAGCTAAAGGAAGTAATACAATGTCAATGTTCAATATGACCTAAACTATGATGTCAATGTTCAAGAAACTTAACAAAGAAAACTAAAAATATTTTTGGGTTGCAGTAAACTATTGACAGGTTACAGTAAAGTATTGGCAAGTAATTCCTGAATCCACAGCATAACATGCAATAACTAAATAAGTAACTCAATAAGAATAGGAATTAAAAGAGCTCTTCATAATAGACTAATACTGCTTGTTTTCCAAATACATTGAATTAGATGTAGCAACGGGCCAAAAACAGAAAATATATAATTATGCTATGCTTGTACAGCACCTGAAGAGAGAAAACAACTAGAAGCCGACAAGGGAAAAAAAATCACTTAAGTTAAAAAATTCTTACTGTGTTGAGGAGGAGGAATGAAGAAAGTAAAATATTGTGAATTTGGCCTCAAATACTATAAGTTGCCCATGTCTACAATACTAAAATACACATGCTAGGATATACTCACACAGGAATAACTCTGGTTCCATAAGTCCGGTACAGATCACCATGTTTCTTTTGTGTTTTCTTTTTCTTCTTCTTGCCACTTTTTGCTTCATAAGTTGCCCATAGCGGTTTATGCTTTAGAATGGAATCACTAGAGCCATCTGTATCATCCATCCAGTGCTGGGGACATGAAACTTATTTTAGACCAATTAAAAGAGCATGAGAAAGAGCATAAAAGAATACTAGTTGACTATTCATGATTGTATACTCCTAGTCTCCTAAAACATAATTCCTGTGACTTCGTCATGTCTCTCTTCGTCATTAAAATATATAAAGAAAAACAGCAAGGTAGACCTTGATTAAAACTGACCTGGCGAAGAAAAAATTTACTTGAAAGAGATGGATTGGCCACCTCAAGCAAACCTGCAGCTAGCACATCAGCAGATCGTTCCATCTCCTGCAGTAAGATAGAACAGTGTATCAAGCACAATTAACCAGCCAAATTCTCAAATATATTTGTTTACCAAATGCATAAATAATCTATATTCAGTTCCACCAAGAAGGTGAAACCCAAAAGAGAAAGTTACAATGAGAAAGTTATATGAGCAAAGGGAAAGAAGAAAAATGTCATAAAACCAAGGCTAAAAGCCAACACATTGAAAGAGACTGCTGCAAGTATAATAAGGCATCAATCAAGAAAGTATTGTAGCTAAGCACAGGTTGGAACTTAGCATTATTTTACTGACCACACCTACAGAGTGAGGTACGTTAACCAGACAGTAAATTTGAGTAATATCAAAAAAGAATGACTGAAAGATAAACCCACTTCTTTAAGAATGGCACCATCTAGATATGTTTTTGTATGGACATGGAAACGCCCATCCTTCTTAGTTTCTTGCAAGGAATAGCCCCGCATCGCTTTGGAAACAGCAATAGCCAACTTTTCATGGCTATGTAATGCATGTGTTCCATCAACAATTACAACTTCTTGACCATCATGGACCATCTTCTTCACCTGAAAAGGACAGAAAAAGAGAAAAACAAGGGCTTAGGAAGGATATCCCGCAAGACGTAGACCCAAAGATCTAATTAAGCAAAAATTTTCATCTTATTTCCAGTGGCGGAGTTAGAAGCCACAATTTGGGTGAGGCAAACATCCATTAGGAGTGTAATGGAAAATTTAGGGGGTGTAAAACACATATTAATATACATTGAAAGGTCAAAAAACTAATAAAACGTAAGTTTGAGGGCTTAATTATAGAGGGTATATTTTGAAAGAGGCTAAATTCACCACTGCTTATTTCTGAAAATATTTCCCATCAGTGAAAAATTTTGACCTCACAATCACTGGCAACCAAAAATCTTTTTTTGTCCCTATCCGGTTTTTCAGCTGTATCTGTTGAGTCATGATCATGGACTGTCCCATAAACTCATTTCAATACACTTTACTGCAGGTTTACACAGTGTTCTGATACAAGCTATAGACAATTGAGAACCCAGCAGAGAGTCCGATATGGATGCCCCTCATCCAGTGCACTTCGAAGAGTAATGAAGATGAAGAAATGGATAGCTAAAGTTGGCAACAAGTGAATTTTGGTCCACCAAACAGAATTTTGGCACAATCATTTAATTTAGAATTGGAAAACATTCCCCATCCCCTGCACAGGAATTTTAAATTAAAAAAAGAAAAGAAAAGAAGGCATCCCCCCTTGCCTGTCGAAGCCAAAACGAAATAGACTCAACAATATAATGAAACAGAGAAGACAATCCACCCTCTTAACTCATAAGCAAATATAGATAATTGGAAATCTCACCTCAGATTCAATTGCTCCAGCATTTATGCTGTAATTATGGCCTGGCTCCAAAATATTGTATCGATTATGGTTTTGGAGAACAATGATGGGTATAAGTAACCTTGTTGTCAAATCAACAATTTCAAACCTAAAACCACAAATCAACTTAAAATTAGATTTTTCGTAGAGGGTACAAAACCCAGAAGAAAATATAGCATTAATGTGGACAAGTCCACCACAGTCTTTATATGAGTGGTGGACTCAAGCAAATGCAAAAACAGCCATGGCATCTCTCAAGCCAAACAATTGTTTCTTTGGCTCGATCTTCATAAAAAGGGCTTTCCTTATGGCCCCTCTGAAGCATGTATGTGATAGAGTCCCACATCGGTAGTGAGTGGGGAGGAAGTGTTGTATATAGATGGGAGGTAGTACTTCTCCTTAGTACCTGGGGTTTTTAGCCTAAACTGGGCCTCAAGTACAACCCCTGCCAACACATGGGCCGTATGGTTTGGGCCAGGCTATGGGCTGGGCCTTAGGTACTGAGTGATGTGTTCCTCCTTCTCTATCAGTATGCAATAAATATACTTTCCAATCTAGTATCTAAAATTTTTAATCAAACAAAAAGCAGAAGAATATACTTCATCTAGGCAATGCACTTTCAAGACCTCCTCATAGCCAAAGACAGCCATTTGGGTTTTTAAAAACCGTTACTCCAAAACTTGAATAAAGAAGGAAAAGAAACAAAAGTACTTAAAAACTGATATGGGATCCAATTTCAACTCTGTGTGCAATATTCTCATAATGTAGATATAATGAAAATAAAATACTAAGACCAGTTAAAAACGAAGTACCTAACATCTGGAGCTATAACATGCTCAACTGTGGTTGCTACCAACATGGCAAGTTGTCCAAGAAAAATTTCAGGTGTAGAATGATCATTGACTGCAGTCTGACCTCTTGGAAACATCACATACCGTATCCGTGGCAGTGTTTTAGAACTTACACTTCCCTCCTCAGTTTCGATCTTTCCATATGTGCAAGGACCTGCTGAGAGGTCAATGACAACAAATCTGAAAGGTAACAGGATTATATTAGATCTCCAGACAAAAGGTAACATCAATACTTAATTTGGAATTGTCCAAGAAAACCAATGCAATTAGTAATAAAAGATGATATACTACTATTAACAAACAATAATTGTCATTAGTCTAATTTGATTATAGCCTATTAAATTGAAATTTATCTGGAAAATAACTAGTCGAAACAGTTGAGGAATTGTTCAAACTAGAATTGATAGCAACAGCAGCTTTCTATTTTTTAATTTTTTTCAAAAGAAGGTAAAATAGTAATTAGAAGTCAATAAAGTGCACCCAAGGGGTAATATATCAACTTGACCTCACAGCAGTGCTCCTAGCAGCACAATATCTACTACAAAATGTTAATAAACATGACCAAAGAGCTCAAGCAACATTCTTTCTATGCCAACCACTTTCTGATGACAGCACATTTAGACATCCATCACAGTAAAGTGGCTGCAATTGTATTTCAAGTTAAAGAAGAATACCTCTTGCATAGTCCACCATGGCATGCAATGTATCTTATCAATTTCCAGGTTCAAAATTTAGCTCAAGGTATGAAATATGTGTCACACGACAAAAACGACTAGACAGTGTTATTATTAGTCAAAGTTCTTTTTCCTAAACATTAGACAGGCAACTAACAGAGGAATGACAGAATTTTTTTTCTGACGAACATAAAATGAATTTGATCTACACCAAACCAATATGACCTAAAATTTTGCAAAATAATGGAGACTTGAGATTCCTTAACACACTCAAAAAAGAGAAAAATCTGAGAAACTCTGTTGCAAGAGAAGACTGTTTCTTTTATCAATAACACAGACAAAAAAAGAGAGAGCACTATTCCATGCATGATACATGCAAACTTTACCTGCCTGAGCCAAGCCAAACTTGTGAGGCTCCACCTCCATTGTATCTATAACGATAGATATAGTCTCCTTCTTGCTTTTTCAAATCTTCTTCAGTTAGCTGGGTAACCTTTCCATACATGAAACTGTCCAGATTTATATCCTTATTTCTAGGATCCATTCTTACCTGTGAAGGAAGCAGACCAAACCCATAAACATGTAAGGGTGAAGATGGTCACTATTCCACATGAAAAAAGTATAGAACTGCAGAGAATAGTAGATATTTTATATTTATATATAAAGCAGGCTCTTCAAAAAAAAGTGGCACATATAGAGGACCAGGGGGCAATTAATCTTGAGATAAGTGAACTTCATGGACGAAATTTCCGCGACTAATTGAGATTGGAAACAACACCTTATCAAAGTTGACAACAAAGATAGCACTAGGCATAGGTCCATCTGTGTCCGTCGATACCCCCACCTCATCCACGTCAAATATGTAGGAATATAGCTTCTGAAATACGGGTTCAACTTTTGTTGCTTCAACATCAAATGTAGGCACATCCCTTCCAAAATCAGTCTAGAAGTTGTAAAAAAAAATTAGAAGTCTACTTAAAACAGCATACATCGTACTCCTATCTCAAGCAAAACAAAGACCAGTGTTAATTAAATATACAAGTGACAATCACCTCTCTTGCCGACCCAGTATGAACCATAGCCTCCTTCAGTGCCTTCTCAAGTGCTATCAATTCTGGCTGCCCAGCCTGTTATGTGGATAGACACATAACACAACAACTATTTCAAAGCCATGCATTCACCAGTCACCACGCTATTGAGGATAAAATAAACTCAATATTGTACGCCAAATTATAGTAGTCAATACAAGACTACTTCGCCGCCGGCCAGAAAAAGAAAAGGGAAAGGAAAAAAGCTTACCGGAAAAACATTGTAGACAACGTGATGCTCAATGTCCAGGGGCTCGCCAGTCTCCAAGCATGACGGTCTGTGATTTGGGAAGCTGACCCTCAGTAACTCCTCCAATTTGTGCGCATCTACCGTGTACCTATAGCCTCCATCTTCATTAAACCCGATCAGCACCACATTCACTTCCAACGGTACCTGAAAAGGAACCTGCACAACGATTGCAGAATTAACAATCGGAAAATTGTTTTTCATAGCATTCAAAAGCAAAAAATCTAGAGCAATCGTGCTTCACAAATTCTTTAAAAAGTCTTGGATTATTCATTATTGAGGACAAGGAGTACACAAATCAAGCACCTCGGCTCGGGTGTGGAGCATGCGACGAACGTCGGATCGAACGCTATTACGGACATCATGGAAGGCGCTGTGGTGCCACTGAGGGTGGCCCGGGTCTCTCCTGAATGCTTGAGGGGCCGACTCCAACGGTGTCGCAGTAAACTCAAAGCGAGCAATAAAGGGAGGGCAAATTTCGCGCGCGACTTCATTGGCAACAGCTTCTCACTTGAAGAGATTCAGCTGTAAATGTCATCAGAATATATGTATGAAGTATGATAGGGTGTTCGTGCCTTGTGCCTTTGCTAGGTCATCTGCTGAAGGGTCTCTGACTCTATACAGACCGCCGGAGGATGGAATGGTGGTGCGAGGACGGCATTCCATAATTGCCCCTATAGTTCGTGACTAATTACCTTTTCTCTACCTGATTGGCTGATTCGTCGTGTAACCAAATTCGATAAAATCAACATCAAAAGTTATGAAGGCATTAACAAACAATGATGCCATATTTATCAAATCAAAATCTCCATACTCCTAAAAAAAACCTGTCTGTGTCTGTGTTGATAAAACTATGATATTAATGATAGGAGAAAATATTTCTAGTATTTTCAACAAGCTCAAAACTCAAATTTTCCAAATAGATTGGTTCGATTGTTGGTGAAGTTGGACTGGATACCAATACCCCTAAGGCCAGGCCCAATCCTAGCACGACCTCCAATATGGGCCTTACCCAATGGGTATACAAAAAGTTTCAGAACTAAGCTTAATTCACTTGCAAATAAACGTTGATTAAAGAAATTGACACTCTATCTATTGTTCATCTGATCAATGAAGTTTCTCTCCCTCTTTTTTCCCTTCCATTTTAGTGTCTGTTTCCATTGACAATAAGCTTAAGCTATTGTGACCTTTATGCCTTCTGGTATGCTTGGCTTGCAAGTAACATCGAACACAAAAGCTTAACCACAAAAGGCAGCATCAAGGAAAGAAGGCACAGCAACTCTTTAATCCCATTCTTTTATATACCATCATATCAAAAGCATTCTTACACAGAGCATCCCATCTATACCATCACTTTAGAACACCAGAAACCCTAACTAATCATAGTCAAAGAAGAGTAAAATAAGTCCCTTTTTCGTACTCTCCTTCTGCGAATCCTACTCTCTTATTTTCCTTGTCTAAAGTGGCGTTAAATAACAGAGAAAATCCCAGCTGGGTCCCTTCAAGACTCCTTTTTGACGTCGTTTCGGCTTCCCTGATCAGCTTTCTTGTTCAGTCCCAGAAACACCTTTACTCTCCCAAAAACCCTCTTCAGGATCCCAATTGTCCCCTTCTTCTTCACAACCACACGAGGATGATTATCATTGAAAGACCCAGCTTTAATCTCGACCTTCGCCTGATCGTAGAAAATACTCAACGGAGTTCCATTCTTTGTAAACGCCGCCACCAGCTGAGGATACAATTTGTCCACCAAACCCTTGAATTTGTCCGACACGTAGACCTTCTTCTTCCCCAATGAGGACGACCCATCACCACCGTCGTTTCTGTAGTACGCTACCATGGCACGGCCATTCATATAGGCATTACAGGCTGAAATTATCGCCTCTGCTCGTTCTCTGAAATGCCCTGCAACGAAATCCTCGAAGTTCTTTGGAGGGTTGCGTAATAGACACAGCATTGTCTTGCAAGACAAGACAAACACGTTCTCATTATAAGCCATGGACTTCTTATCCCACTTGACCCGACCCGACAACACACCCGGTTCGTTGTAATACGGTTTCTCGTTGAGAACCAGGGCTTGGATTGACACTAAAACCTGAAGAACCGTCGACTCATTCGCGTTCCACTTCTCGCACTTCTTGCCGCTCCAAGTGTTCAGCAGGCTCAGGCAGACCCGCCCGTTCTCATACAGGTTCGGGTTGATCCTCATACCGAATGAATGGTAGTGCACGAGAGGAGGACGGTGCGGGTAATCGATCGGGAAGGCTAAGTCAAAGAAGTAGAGTCCATCGTGATACGGGGTACCGGCGGCTCCGATAATCACTGCCTGGAGAAGATCGATGCGATTCTCGTAGACCCGAACGAAGATTGACTCCGGGAGGTTTCTCTCGAGGATCCGCCACTCCTGAATGACCTTCTTGTAGACGCTACTAGCAGCATTGACGAAGCAATCTTGACCGGTTGATTTCTTGGTGCTGTGCTTGTCGACGAAGTAATGGTGATCCGACGCATCTGATACGACGTCGAATTTGTTGAAGGCCATTTTTATCTCTTCAATCTCGGAACCGTTGGTGGGGTTTTGGGGTTCTGGGGTGACGGCGAGCGACATGTGAGTTTGGAGAACGAACCAACAAACGAGAATGACATATAAATTCTTTTTGTTTTTAACTTTTTAGTAGAATTTGGACTTTTACTGGACAGCGGATGGTGGGTCCTAGTTGGGCCTGGTAGTGATCTGATCAACGGTGATGGTGGGTCCTAGCTGTGACAGATTTTGCTGATCTTTAAATGGACGGCGATTAAAGCACTTGATAGTCGATACCTGCAATTGCGTAAAAAGATAACGACGATAAATTATGTTGTTGCCTTGCCTTGCCTGTAGGCCTCATCAGACTCTCTTGCGTTGCGGGATAAGGAATGCCAAATTGCCAACATATATGCGGCGTTATTTCCGGGTCACAGAAAAATTGTTTTCGTGTTTGGTTCGCAACTGTATTTATAATAATAATAATAATGTAAATAACACTTCAATTGCAACTAGTTTTTACTTTTAATAACACATGAGGATTCAAGTTGGTCATTTTATTGATTCAATTGCCTGAGATTAGCCGGGGAACAAGTTTATTTCACGACGTTAATATCTTACCACTTATCAGAATTTACAAAAGTTTTTTCTACATTTAAAAAGAATTTCTT
Source organism: Tripterygium wilfordii (assembly GCF_013401445.1). NCBI lineage: Eukaryota > Viridiplantae > Streptophyta > Magnoliopsida > Celastrales > Celastraceae > Tripterygium > Tripterygium wilfordii. The sequence continues at coordinate 16,792,590 of NC_052244.1, read as the reverse complement.
ATTACATGGTTACTCGATTGACAATAGATTAGGTTAGGTATATGCATACCCAAAATTCGATTCCAATGAAAAATAAAAATTTCAATCGTATTTCAAAAATAAAATAAAATACTCACAAAACTAAAAATAATATGTAAATCAAACTGCTTTATTGGGTATGAGAAAAGGGATTCATACTTTTCCTTCTTTTTTTTTTGTCAAAAGCTTGGCATGTGAAGGTTTTAATTTATTGGAGTTGCAGGTTATTTTGTCCTTACATCTCATTCAAACAAAGAAATTTTAATATAAGACCAATTATTTCAATTCGATCCAAAAACTTATAACTAACTTACCAAACGAGCTAACCAACTAATGTAAAAATAATCAAAAAATCTCAAAACCACCTAAATTTGTATATGAGATATTCTATTGGTATCCAACCCATCCGGATTAAAGGCATGCAATACAATGAATCTAAAACGAATAGCTCATATGACATTCACGTGTGGGGTATCTCGGATTGAGTAAGTACTATTGTTTACCCCCTAAAAGAATGGTCATGAATACCCTTTCATTTTAAGTAAATCTTACCAAATTAGTTGCTAATTATGACAACAAAATTGAAAATACAACAAAAAGAAACAGAACAATTCCACACCAACCACACAAAGTGTACCCTCCAATTCAAAGGCAACTAATCTTCCCTCCCCAGCTAATTAAACGCCAAAGAATTCTCCCCATCAAAAATCATTTAAAGCTCCAGCAACTCTCTTCGCATTTCTATAGCAATGGCTTCCATTTCTTGGCCTCCCAATGTCAGAGCAATCCATGTTGCCTTTGCTGCCATTTTTGTTGTTGTTGCCTCCTCTCATTTGAGCCATGTTAATGGTGCCTCTACGCCAACGGTGCTACCAGCCGTGATCGACTCCCCTTTGTTGACACAAAAAATCGCCACTAATCGCACGCTTAAGGTTGATATTAATGGCGATGGTGATTTTAAATCCGTCCAAGCCGCCATTGACGCCGTTCCTGAAGGAAATGGTAATTGGGTTATCATCCATGTAAGGAAAGGAGTTTACAGGTAATTGGGAAATATCTTGCTCTAGCTTTCATGGTTGCATGGAGGCTTGAACGATGAATTATGAATGTAGTCTTTTTACCACATACCCTTTTTTATTATTATTATTATTTTATTATTGAATGGCATCTAATGCAATAGAAATTGTTATCACCCGAATACCTGCTCACCAAACACTGTCTAATTATGCGATTTTTCTGGACTCTTGGTTGGCAGAGAAAAGGTTCTGATTCCTGTGAATAAGCCATATATATTTCTAAGAGGGAACGGAAGAGGAAGGACGGCCATTGTTTGGTCTCAAAGTTCATCTGATAACATTGAATCTGCAACTTTTCGTGTTGAAGCCCCTCACTTCATTGCCTTCGGTATTAGCTTCAAGGTAAATAACCATCCTTTTGTTCCTCTGCTATATATTATATTAATAGAATACATGAAATGAAATGATTAGGGTTATGGTTTCAGAAATTCTAATTAAACAACTGTAAGAAAATCTTGGTGGATTTTAGAGGAAACATAAGATATGGTTTGTTGTTGAATCATTGACACTCAACAAAACTATGGAACAATAGCTAGTTGGTTATATCTCTAGGCTTAGGATGGATGCATGTTACTAAGGTCAATGATTTTCCTGATCTCGTGGGCTTTTGACTCACTTCTTGGGAGGCATTAGGAGCTCAATTTTCACCTTCGACCAAATCTTACCTGTCGTCAATTTGGTGCAAACTGTTCTTACAGTCCAAAATTCACGCTCACTCAGCTGTCCTCTGAGTGCTTGATTCGTCGGTTACCATAAAAAAAATGACACTCAACTAAAGAATAAGATTAATGCGCATGGAATTACATTATCTACATGATCATCTTAACTTGTTCCCTCTTTGTTTCTATCTTCTCCCTGAATTAAGCCTAGCTTTTGATACTGATTTTATTATTTCTTCGTGTTGTTTCAACTGTTATAGAATGAGGCTCCAACTGGGGTTGCCTACACCTCGCAAAATCAGTCAGTGGCAGCATTCGTAGGCGCGGACATGAATGCATTCTACCATTGTGCATTCTACAGCACCCACAACACACTCTTTGATTACAAAGGGAGACATTACTATGACAACTGCTACATTCAGGGCTCAATTGACTTCATCTTCGGCCGCGGCCGGTCCATGTTTCATGTAAGTAAGATTCAGCCGACTTACAAACTGAGGATATTAATTTGATCAAAACTGAACGTATATAAGCATTGTTTTTGTGGATGCAGAATTGTGAGATCTTTGTTATTGCTGACAAGAGAGTGTCGATTCATGGGTCAATCACGGCTCAGAATAGGGAAGACCCAACTGATAATAGTGGGTTTGTTTTTGTGAAAGGGAAGGTTTATGGTATTGGCGATGTTTACCTGGGAAGAGCAAAAGGTGCCTACTCCAGGACCATTTTTGCCAAGACTTACCTGTCTAGAACAATTGTGCCCATGGGCTGGACCAACTGGAGTTATGATGGCCCCACAGAGTAAGACATTCTAATATTCCTTGCACTTAATTATATTATGATTCTGGCAACCACGGAACAATAGCTCAATTGGTTATATCTTCTACCACTAACGAATTACTGACGCTGTGAAATGAAAACAGTAACATGTACCAAGCAGAATACCATTGCCGTGGACCTGGAGCTGAGACCGACCAGCGTGCTCCCTGGTCGAAGCAACTCACTGAAGAAGAGGCTGAGAATTTCATGTCCATAGACTTCGTAGATGGCAAGAATTGGCTGCCAGCTTGGCTATGAATTGATTAAGCTCTTCATTTTCAAAGAAATGGATGCTGCCAAGCCAATTGATGTCTTCTTAAGTTACCAATTAAGCTTATTCTTTTTGATGAAAATTGTAATGAAATGCTTTACTTATTGTGAAGTTCAATTATGTAGTGTTTTGTTATACTACAATGAATGGTTTAGGAACTCATGTGTAAGTGGATATTTACATGAAAAATCTGTGGCTAACAATGGGCAAAAAAGAAGACCATGAAAACTCTGGTCTCTGGTTCACACAATGTGAGCTTTTAATCTGGGCTCGTATGAAAACTTACGTGGGCTAAGACTAAAAAGTCATTTCAAGGGGAAGTGTTATGGGCTTTTAATCTTCGCCCAAACCCCAAAGTACCTTACTTGGGCCCAGATTCGTCCTTTTGAGTCCGTTGTGTTTCTTAGAACTGGGCTTGTGTATTTGGATCCAAGTAAAAACAAATTGGGCTAAGCCCAGGTACCTTAATAGCGTATGCGCTTTTTTGCCCAACACGATTGTGGGCATTGGGCTTCCGCAATCACCTACAACTACAAGCTTAGATTAGAAGCAAGGGCTTCCTTCCCATTAAGTGATTAATCAATTACAGTAGGAGAAACTTTCAGTCTGAAGAGACTGTGCCCTAATTTCACTCAGAAGAGGAAGAATAGTAGGAGGAGAGAGCCATGGAGGGTGCAGATGAAGGAGGTGTGGAGAGAGTGGTGGATTCAAAGGACTTACAACAGCAACAGAGCAAAGCCTTCGACAAGCTCACCGACCGTGTCGAAGATCGCCAGCACGATTCAACTCGTGTTCAAGAGGTAGATATGTCCATCATTGTGAAGGGATTTTTTTCCAAGGCAAGACGTTTTATTGCTGTAAGTTACAATACAACAATAAAATCAAAAAAACAAACTCCCTCCGATACAAAAACTTCTGAGTCTATACTTGTTCCCGTCAAGAGTCCATACTTCTTCCTGCTAATTTTGGTGTTACCCCAAAACAAAATAAGCTTGATGTGATAAGAATGGCCATTTAAATTTTAAATTAGACAATGCAGAAAAGAAACAACAAATCAATCTCACTCTACATGTAACCATTTGAAAAATCATATACTGTACAGCTTTTCTACGTGGACCTAGCAACATTCTGTGGTATAAATATAATATCACAAAAGGGCAGAAACCACCACCCCCCCCCCCCCCACCAACTGCAACTCTGAATCACACAGCACCACTGGCCGATTTTTTTTTCAAGATTCTAGTGTTGTAATAATAAACAAGCATCACACGAATTGACCAATCTGCACAATATTAGGGAACTCGAATGTGCACCCTCCTCTCGCAATTTCTTCACTTTCTTAGTCTGCTGCCCCAGAAAACTAGAGGTCGGCAATCAGTTTTAGTGGCTTGATGAACAACACAAGCCAAGCAAATGTTTAGGTTCTATCGCTCCTTTTGGGTGCTATCCCCAGCTATGGACCTGGCCGCCTGGATTTGAATGGCGTATTGCCTCTGCAGATCTTTAAGCTTTTCCAGAATTTCCTGGAAGGTTGGCCGACAGTGTGCATCACTGGTTCACATCCACACATTGGTCACAATCACAGTCACAGTCAAAGTGTGCAACTATGCAAACGGAGGAGGGATAAAACAAAAGCTCAAGTCTTTGAATATAATAAACATCGCTATCAATAACTTTGCCCACCTAAACTACTCTCGCATTTTAAAGTACCTTGACCACTAAAATAGACACCCAAAAGATAAGAGGGACGCAAATATTATTCAAAACCAATAAATAGTCCATGGACCATTGGATCATGACCAACCTCAGCTACCTACTGGCCACAGCTGTGATCCATTCTATAAAAAAAACCAAATTCATGATGGAAAACCCTCCAGGTCAAATTCAGTTTCATAAGTTCATAATAATAATCACACGGAATTTTGTTTGAGCATATCTTGACCAACCACTCAGAGTCTGGTTTCCTCTTAAAAAAGAAAGAGCAATTGAAGGGGGGGACAAATAGATTTTTTTTTTAAAGAAAGCACCAAATATAAAGGAAAAAGTTCAAGCACCTGTGCCAGCAACTCTCGATTATAGAAGCCCATAGCGGATCCACATCTTTTGGGATCTCTAACCTTTGGTTCATGAACCCCACAGCTCCAATCACCTGAAAGTATAATAAACAAACTGTTGTTCATATGTGCACAGAACAGCATGCATTAGATTCACAGGTGTCGTTAAATTCATTTCGAATGTTCTTATAATTCTTGCCAGCAATAAGCAGTTTATATATTTGGGTGTGGGAATTTGGGCGGCTAATAACAATAAATAGGTTGAAAGCTACTAAAGAAAGTACTCTTGGTTTTGGACATGTAAGAAAATTATAGTAGAGACGTGTATTAGATCTCAAATTAATATCACAAAAATCTATTAAGCATGTTAATGAGAATGTTATGAGAAAATTTTTCAATCAAAATTTATACCTGCATAGGGTTGAGACTATCCCAGGGAATCTTCTCAGTGGCAAGCTCCCACAATATCACTCCATAGCTGTAAACATCAGACCTGATTGTTCCATGACAGCAAAAATGAATGTCAGCTCAAGCATAGAGTATTGAGGAGAGTCATTGACAGAAAGTATCAAGTTCAAAGAGCTGCACGTGCTTTTCATCTGAGGGTTCGTTACGAAGAACTTCTGGTGCCATCCATTGAGGCTATAAAAGATGAATCATAATGGGGTTCAACAGATTAGACTGACAATACTGAAATAACCAGCCAAAAGTAAATGAAAAAAAAAAACAGTTATATTACCGTTCCTCTTCCTGTCTTAGTTGTGAGATACGTTTCATGCTTAAGACGAGACAGGCCAAAATCACCAACCTGTGCAGCTGAGAACTGGATTAAGTTTCACTTCAATTAAAGCCAAAAGCCAAAAGGGAATCCAAAAGAAAGCCTTCAAAAGAGTCCAAAAATAAAACTTGAAGGAAAGACATTGGCACAATTACTGGCAGACCTTCACTGTCCAGTTCCTATCAACAAGAAGATTCGATGACTTTAAATCACGATGAATGATGGGTGGATTGCAATGATGAAGATAGTTCATACCCCGTGCCTGAAGGGAAGATTAATTAGTAAAATAACATGAATTACACCACAAGAGAGATAGTACCCAACTTAACATCATAAAAACAAAAGGGATATGTGATACTAACTAATTGAGTACTTACTACATCCAAGGCCATATGAACGCGTCGTCGCCAATCTAGTTTGGAAGTGCTTCTCTGTAGCAAGCGAAACAAACTTCCACTACATTTTCAAAGGAATAGAGGAGATGCCAGTCAGCCAAGAAGTACAATGAAATTAAGAAATTTTAATCCAACAAAATCAAGTCATTTAAATACCACCCCCCTTAGGTTATTCTTCTTTCTAGGTGGCACAGTAAAAAGATAGGTTGGATAGTTTGTAGCAGTGTATTTTCAAAACAAAAAATAAAGACACACCGGGGGAGGAACTCCGTAACAATACAGAGACGCTGAGGCGAAGTCACAGCTGCCATAAACAACAGAACATTTGGATGTCGAAGTCTCTTCATAAGGGAAACCTACAGAAAAAACCAATGGCAACATCATATTTTGATTTTTATTCACTGATAGATAACAGGAATACATACAGAAAGCACAAGAAAATGCCTTGAAAAAAGAGGGAGTTAGGGGAGAGATCCATTCATGTCCGAAAGCAGATTGACTTAAAATAAGCAATGAGTTAATAACTTTTTCAGGAAGCAATGAATTAACGATATAAACATAAACATGCATTCAATTCTGTTTTTGTCAGAATATGACTAAAAAAAGAATTTGAGAATAAGAAAACCCACCTCTTGTCTAAAGGAATGTATAACATCATCTGAATATTCTTGCTTTGAGAATACCTTGATAGCAACATCCTGCAATTACATGGACAGGATTCAACTAGACAGAACAAAATAAATGACGACAGTATTGTGCAACTTCTTTCCATTTTTCATATAAAAAGAGAAAAGAAAAATCCCACTAGACAGTGCGGCATTATAATTTACTAAAATGGAGTCAAACAATGAAGGTACAAACATAAGTTCTGATTAATTTGTGAGACATATATCCAAGTATTAGATGATGATATGGAATCATGAAAGAGAAGCATGCGTTGCAAGATGGTATGAGAAGTCGATTCAAGATATTACTAGCTATCATTTCCAATCTCATCCTACTAATGTTTTACATGACTTGATGGAAACCAACATATGTGACATTTGTAAATGATTAATATAGATCCGTCATATTGCTTTTGTTCATAATCTTGGAAGCAAGGCTATGAAAAGGAAGAGCAAAAGAACATACTGATCCATACCACAGGCCATGATATACAGTTCCACAAGAACCTGCAGCAGCAGAAGAGAGAAGCAGAAAACCAAGTATCAGAATCATAACCAAGAAGAACATAGTAGTAATGATATCAATGTAAATAGCCATAATCTTCAGAGAGTGATTAAATTCTAGAATCTTTGAGAGAATTTAAGTGATTCTGGTTAACAATGCTATAGTAATTATTTATGAAAAACACACCACAGCTAACCACATAGGTTTGTAAGGTGATTACCTTGCCCAATTTGTTCTCCAATAGTCAAGTCTTCCCACAAGATTTCGCAATCCAAGCAGTCAGTGTCCGTGTCCACCTTGTTAACAGCACTGCTGCTGGTACTGCCACAGCTGCTGACACTGCTTGTGCTGTTAACATTGGCCGAGGACGTCCAGGAGCCTGAGGCCTCATTATTGGTGGGTCGATTGTTTTCATTCAACTGGGTTTCCAATTTGACACCAAAAGAAGGACTCGTGTCATTCATTGACTCATTCTCTTGATCATTGTGCAACCAGGGCCATGCAAAACGTGTAATCCTTGCATCTTGCCCATCACGTTCATTACCTTTCCAGGGCCATGAAACCTTCTTACCAATCCATTCTTCTGCCTTGGAGGTAATAATCTTGTGAATTGCAGGCTTTCCATCACCTTCGTCACCAGAAACCCCGGAGGGTTTAACTGGTGTTTTCTCATCTACATGTGAAAATACACCAAAAGGAGATGGATGTACATCTCCTCTTGGGGTACTAGCTCCACTTGAATTAGCATCCTCCCTGTGGTCTGAGAGAGCAGTATCAGAGAATCCATGATCAGACTGATGGCTACCTCCACTCCCTCCTTCAAGATCCATGACATTGTTTCCTGTCCGAATCTTTGACTTGACTTTGTTGCTCACCTTGGATGCCTGTTTTGATATTCCAACAGTTAAGATACAACACATTTCAATATATCATAGGAACAACAAAACTAAACTAAGACACTAACCAAATTTGTTATTTTTGATGCAATCGAAACTTGTAAAGGCTGCTGAGGATCAAGACCAAGTGTACTCGTTACTAGATTTCTAGGCTGGCTAAAGCTTGAATCTGTTTCCAAGTTCCTTCCACCCGAAAATCCAACCTTCATTTCTTGAAAGGGCCGTGAATCACTAGATACACATATTATTCCAACTAAAGTAGCATCATCATCATAGAAAGGAGTATTGGTCGCAACTGCCATGAATCTCTCCCCGCGTTTGTTCTTGACAGGGAACTGCCCTGTCCAGCTCTCACCCATAGAAACGCGATGGACTATATTATTTGCCACGGAAAAATCCTGGGGATCAATCAGAAGGTAAATGGCATCTTGGCCTAAAGCCTCCGCCGCAGAATAACCGTAAAGGTGCTCAGCTGTTCGGTTCCTGCAAAAATTGGACAAATCCTAAGAATACCAATTTGGACTAAGCCCTCTTAACCATAATTAGAATCTCATTATTTTCATGTTGAGAGATTATCATTCTAACGAAATTAAGAACACAAGGCAGGGGCCAAAAAACAATTAATCACAATTGGATAAAGAACGAGATACAAAATTATCAGAAAACAAGACGAGCAATACTCACCAATAGATGATGCGTCCAGTAAGGTCAAATATGTGCACAGACTGTCCCATGGACTGCAATATATTCAAGTACTGTCTATCAGTGAAATTCACAGCAGAAGGTCCACTATTACCTCCACCGCCCCTATTAGCTCCTCCGTCACTAGCATTATTCACATCATTCACTGTATCGTGACTTCCCCTGCTTTCTCTTTGAAGTGGAGAAGAATGCCTGAACGACGCCGAATTCTTCTTCCAGCCGGCGATAGAATCTACTTCTATACCACCGCCTCTCCTCCTCGGCCCCGACCGTTGCGGCGACATGGAATGCGACCTCTGCCGTTGCTGTTGCTGTTGCTTATGCTGCTCCCAACGGTTAGCATCGGAGACTTTAAATTTAGACATCTCATCTTGAAGGTGCGCGTGTGCCGCCTCCAAGTCTTCGATCTTCCTTAGAAGCTCCTCCGCTGGTGGCGTCTCCATTATAGGTCAAATAGAAGCATATCTCTCTCTATCTATAAAAACAGTGACTCTTGAACACAAATCAATCCAAAGAAGTCGAACAAAGAACGAACAATCCAAGCTCAGATCAATCTTATCTTCCTCTGCTTTTTTATCACTTGCAAAGCTCCTTTTGAGAGGTCTCTGTTCATTTTTCTACTCCTCTCTCTCTCTCTCTATCTCTAGTTTTTTTTTTTTCTCTCGTTTTGGTCGGTTGGGTTTTCATCAGTATCAGCTGTATCTGAACAGGTCAGACCGGGTTTTTTTAATTTATTTTCAGTTCGGGAATATCTCTCCACGTCACGCGCGAATGTCGCATGTCGATGTTTTGTTAGCCTATAGTGGCCGCGGGACTTTATTTTTTCCATACTAACGGTACCATAAAGCCGGCGCGTGATCATAACACGATTGTTGATGTTTGTTTTATGCTGTCTTCGTTCGACATGGCCCTTTTTCGCTTTTATTGGACGGCCCATTAACTCCATGTCCAATCCAAAATTCATGAACACTCTTACGGATATGAAATTACACTTCTGTCCTCCTCTATGTTTTCCGTCTGAAATGTTGTGGAGTTCCACAAGGAAAAAGACCATTTTGTGAATTGCCTAAACATGCGTAGGCAGCTGCTTGTCTTAAACGACCATAGTTATGGATTCACTGTGGAACGTCATGTGTGAGACTAATGAACACTCTTTTACCTATTTATTTAAATTTAAAATATATATTTCAATAGAACTTTTTCAAACTCCAAGATATATTTATGTTATTTATCAAATGTCTTGAAGGCACTGAATAATAATTTCCTTTTTTATATTACTTAAATGTGAACGCGTATAAATAAGCTATCGTGAACACATTTGGTGTAAAAGACTGAGATTCAACTTATTTTATTGTCAGATGATAAAATTATGTGCGTGTGGGTTTGATGGTCATAATCTAGACCCATATTAGTTGTCTAAATGGTTGTTTTAGAATAAAAAAAAATGTGAATCCATTAGGAAGGTTATAAACTAGTTGTTGGACTTTTAAAATGTAGCATGATCGATTGTTAGTCCTAATTCTTGTTTTTAGGAAGAAAAAAGAGAGTAAAGGTATCCTTTATGGAAGCACATCTAACATGCCGTTACCAAAAACTCAAAAGTTGATTTATTGAGTTTTGACTTTATAAAGCAAATTCTATCTTAAAATATAACCAATAGTAGGGTATTTCATATATATTATTTCATTTTCCCAAGCAAAAAGGAAAGAAAGTCGAGACTAACGTATGGTCCTCCTTGCATTCTTGCCCTAGAAGGCTTGAAATCCTTCTTTTTTTTATTGATCTTATCTAATTATTATGGCTTTTAAATAAAGTTAAGTGGTTTAGCTTTTCGAAGCAAGAGACCAAGTTGGCCACCATGACTATTTAAGGCCATGCAGGAAGAAAGTTTTCAGACAGATGGAGACAAATGGAGGAGTTGAAAACGTCTTGTTATCCTTTCTCTCTAATGGAGGAAATACAGATAAAAGCAAAGCCACCATGAAAATGGAAAGACCAAAGCTGGAAAATGCTTTACTTGGCAACTTGCACCCTTATCTCTAGGACTAGGGAAGCCTTAATATGAAGTTCTCGTTTTTAAACTACAAGACAAACCAGTCAATTCTTCACTGGCGCCTCTTCACATACAGCTAGGGTCAAATTGACTATTTTGGAACTTGATGGGTGGACAGTACAGATACGTGACTCATTATGTACGCACCAGTGAAGTGAATAGCCTTGTAGAAGTAGAGCCCAAGGCCCATTGGACATCATTCTTTGGGCCTTTAGAGGGTACGAGAATGAGAGTCTATCCTTTGAGGAGTAGATTTTGACATTTTGTAAGGAACAGCCTCGCAGCAGCAGCCAGCAGGTAGATATGCTATAAACTCCGAGGTGGTTGGCTGGGTGACAAGTTGACGAGATTTGACTCTTGTAAAAGACAAGAGGTCCTGCATTTAATTCTCAAGTCCAACAAATTTGGTTGGAGCCACCCTCATGGGTCGAATGTCCTTTAATTGTTTGGTGTGTATTGGATAGTGGATTCATGTGTCTAAGATTTTTTATGTAGGACGGAGTCCAATGTGACCGTGTCTTGAATGAGTTTCTCGTTAAAAAAAAGGTAGATATGCTGAACGTAAAATATATCTATATACATATACGCACGCACAAAGATTCTTGGAGGAAAAGATGCAATTATGCAAGTCAATAAAACTGGGAACACAAAAACTGTGATCTCCAATGACAACTTGTCGGGCCACAGCTACATCAGTACTGCCAACATGACTGGAAGGGAAGTCTCCGAAGGGTTCATCACAGCTTATCAGTTACTGGGATGAACACTAGTCTTCGATAACTATGCAGGATAATTAACAGTGAAGAGTTATAAATTACATTCTGAATCAACTAAAGAACGGCGATGCACTCTCTGTCCATCACCCTCGTCATCAGGCTGATGCTTTGCGCCGCCCATTTAATATCGTTTTTGCTGTATGCAATCGGAAAACAGAACAGGACAGAGACAATGCTACCTTAATCTCTGGCTCATAAATTGCGAGAAATTCTATTATTTCTCATGGAAAAGACAGAAGCTTAAAGCTCTTGGAATACAAATCTCTGTGAATAAATGACTGGAAGTCCCTTTTTTAAGAACTCTGGATATAAGTACAAATGGTGGGTGATCAGCCAGTGTGCCATTAACAGTATAAACAATGATCTAACAACTGAACAACAGAGCATAGACCTAGAAATTTAGAAGATAAAAGGGAGAGTCGACAACAGAAATCAGCACTGGACCTGCTATCAAAGATTTTCTCACTTGGTGTAGAGAACGTCTTCCCATGGGTGACGGTATAGTGGCTGTTTCAACCTCTTTTGATCAAAGGTATGGCTGAGATGAACAAGAAACAAAGAGTTGGAAGCAAGTACGTGTGTATAATATAATGTTAATGAAAATAGGGTTCGCTTTATTTCACTTTATCATTAGACTATGATAACTAAGCAGAATACTAGAAAGAACAGAGCCATAAAACAGGACATGTCAAAACAGGTAAAATCTTTGAGAGAGATATAGTACGATCTGATGGAGTTCAAATAAACAGGCAGACAGTAGGGGTCAGGGGAATGAATCAATAACGTGGACTTATTTGTTGCCTATTAAGAAATATAAAGCAACAGGACGTGAAAGTAAAAGTTGATTGTAATCCAACTCACCCAATCAAACCAATGGAGCGTGCCAAGACAAAAAGCCCATTCAGGTAGCCTATCTCTACAATCTCATCAATCTCTTGCTTGGTAAACATTCCACTGCCGGCAAGAAGATCTAAGAACAGGGACCCGATTGCACCATCAACATTCAGGACCAGGTTATTCGCCTTTGAGAGAGTATAGGTTTCAACCTGAACCGCATATTCCATGTACTTCACAGAAGGAAAATGTGTCCGTGCAAACTGCTGCAGCAATTCTACTCTCTTATCTCTATTGTCGCCTCTCTTGATCCTTTTCTCGGGACACTTTAAGTTATCAATACTTCCATTTGCAAAAGTAGCAAGTAAAAGCATAATGTTGCAAAAATGGGGAAAACATACGATAGACAAGAAATTACTCGTACCTATGTCCAATTCCTGGCACACGAATGCCTTTCTTCTTCATGCTTTCAACAAATTCATATGGTGTAAGGCCCTGACAATACACAAAAAAGAAATAAACTTAGAATCAAACCAGCTAATCTCTCTCTCAAATACGCTGAATGTGTCCATTAAAGCCTTACCCTGTCATAAGCATCCTTGAAGTATCTAGCTGCGTCATCAATGGCACCTCCAAATCGGGGACCAATTGTAAGCAAACCTGTTCCAGAGCTCATAATTCAGCATCCATATGGCATAATAAAGACCTACTTTACTCAACACCTTACAAATAACCTAAGAGAAGTACATAATGCATGCCACTCTATTTACCTGAAACAAGACTAGAAACCAAGTCCTTTCCTGCCCTCGCTGTTACAATAGTGTTGTGGGCACCAGAGACACAAGGACCGTGGTCGGCACATAACATGATGCATATCTGACCAAAATCATATGAATATAGCAAATGGAAAAGAAAAGAGCAAGGAGGAGGAGATAAGCCGCAAACAAATAAAGCTAAAACATATCGAGCAATCTACCTCAATAAAATGGGTACAATAGCGAGGAAGGCTGCGCTTGAACCATAGCAGAGAAATAACATCACCCACACCAAAGCCCTTTTCAACAATGGAAGACATAGGCACACCAGCATAACAAGGTTCCTCACCTGCAAATTTGGTTGCAATAAATCAGACACCAGACACCATTTGCAGTAACTCAGACACCACAAACTAAGAGAACAAAAAATTAGTTCAAATCTTACCTCTGTCATCAGAGATGGTGGAGATGATATGAGTAGGAGCCCGAACTTTCCCACTTTTTATTGCAATATTAAGATCCTCAGGGATTTGCGGAGGTGTAACTTCGTTTACAGGTGTAATTTTCCCTTCTTCAATCTAAGAGAAATACAACAAAAACATTAGTGAAGCGGATTGAAGCACTTACAAAAAATGTATGAATAATTCTTCTCTTTTCTCTTTCATTTCTTTTCTTTTTAAATATTGGGTGCTTGCGATATATAGGGCAAGAAGGTTGGGTATGCAGATACTAACAATTTTGTCAAATGTTTCCTCGATTGCCAATTCAAAAGCTTCATATGAGGTGGGAACAACAGCTCCAGCATCCCTTAGTGCCTGATTCTTTGCTTGCGCAGAGTCCATCTCACCACCACTTTTAGCCCCCTGTTTCAGATAATATATAGCAAGATTAGAGCTGTGATCTCTTGTAATATTGAATATTGTTGACTTATAATTATGTTAGACCAAGATAATAATCTTTTCAGAGACAAGAACTTACAGCATGACCAAACTGTACTTCTGATTTGAAGAGACGTGCACAGGTGCCGCTGACCCAAGCAACCACCGGTTTGGTCACTTTTCCTTGTTTCAATGCCTCAACCAGGGAATACTCATCTCTTCCACCAAGTTCCCCAAGTACAACCATCATCTTAACCTGAATTAGACCAGAAGATAATGTCATAAAAAAAAAAAAAGGAAACAAATGAAGAAAATAAAACAATTAAATTTTTTTTTCAACCAAGTAGAAATTATCTAAAGTTTCTGTATACTGAATGAGAAAGTTCAAAGACACATAACTACACTATTTCTCCAAAAAAAAAGAAGAAGAACTAGGCTATTTCTTTATGGTAATCCGACATACTAATTTTTCTATAATCCCCGCTTTATACTATATAACTATTTATTGAATACCATACAACAAATCAAATGATTCTTTTGTCTAAAACAGAGAGAAATCAGATATAAAGTACTAGTGCAAGGCAATTGCATTCAGAGGAGAAGTGTAAGCAATAATACACCTGTGGAATGTTGTTAAACCGCAGAACATGATCAGATAGAGTGGAGCCCGGGAACACATCTCCTCCAATTGCAATGCCTGCAGAAATTCCAAAGTTACTCCAAAACTTTGTACCAACTAAAATCAGATGGATAAAAGGGCTATGATACAAATTGGAAAAAAAAGAAAAGATTCTGGTGATACCTTCATAAATTCCATCTGTCACACGGGCAATACTGTTGTATAATTCATTCGACATGCCACCCTGAAATTTTAAAATGACCAATAGCTTTCAGAAGAATTGCATTTGGTGCCCATCATAGATGACCCTTCTATAATGGCGAACAAAGGAAAGATTTTCATCTCATTCCATCAAATTGCAGAACAAAAAATATGATTTGTGTCCAATACTTGTCAAAATCATTTAGATATGAGGTACAGGACACATTAAAACAACAAAAGGAAAAAAGTGCTTTGACAAGGACACTCTAAAGCAAAATTTCGAAAGTCTGTTGGTTATCAAAAGAAACAGATATCTCTTCAGTTCATTTCACATCAAATTAGCACGGAAGTTTCACCAACAAAAATAGAGAAGAAGAAAAGAAAAAAGTGTCACCATATAAGCTTCCATTACTTCACCATTTTAGTGACCTCACTGATAACTTTGGCTTCAATCAATGGTTCTTCTAAATAAATCAAGTCAGATTAAACTAAATAAAGTAAAATGGATTATGAGCCAAAATCGAATATTGATTGTCTGCATCTCTTAGTAAATAAATCTGGTTTCCTCTTCTCTGAGGAGAATATTGATGAAAACAAATAAATTTCAATCACAAATAGGATTCTTTAAAGTACTAAATAAATAACGTCGGCAAAGGAAAACATACGTATAAAGAAGGAGGGACTTGCACATACAGATTTGGAGACAAAGCCAACAGATCCAGGCCTGTAAAGCTTGCAGTGAATTATGTTATCAATTGTGCCAGCAGTGTCACCTATCTTAAAAGCTCCAGCTTGTATGCCCCCAACAGTAGCAGGGCCAATAACAACCTTAAACACCATCCGCCATAAAGTTAATACATATGTAGAAATGTCAAAGTTAATAAATCTGGAAGATTGTTTGCTTGAAAGCATCAGCAGTAATGGCTGAATGCTCCAAATTTAATTTCTTTAGAATGGCTTAGCAACGGTTTGCTCACCTTATTGTTTGCCTTTGCATATGCAATCAACTGCTTGGTGTCTGACTCAGGAACACCTTCAGCTATTATCGCAGCAACTCGAATGGTTGGCTGTTTCAAGGCCGACATTGATGAGGCAGCAGCACTGAAAAAAATGAACATATCATGGTTATGCAGCAAAATTAAAGAGCTCTATACTCAAGATTGGAAGGAATAGAGAGGACAACTTGCCTTCTAAATGATGCAAAGTTTATGAACACATCAGCAGTTGGATGAGCAGCACAAGCCGCCTCAATGCTGCCAAAAGCGTGCAAATGATAGTAAAAAAATTTAAAGTAAAAAAAGAGCAAATTATCTTACAAACCCAACAACAAAGGTTTTGGCTTGTAATAGCAATCAACAAAACATAAAGTGCTTAAATATTTGATATCATTTTAGTTGAATGTGCAGCAAGCATCCTCCAACTTCTTGAATTGAAAGTTAGCAACAAGCTGCCACTATGCTGGTTTACAGCTTATGAGCACAGTCAATGAAGGCCTAAATCATATGCGACAATTTATGACCTAAACACCACTGTTGGCATCAATATGTTTCCCCATAACAGCATGTCATCATTACAGTCCAGTTCACAAAATCAAAGTGAATTACATTTGTTAGCAAGATCACCAGGTAATCTTCTCAAAATTCCATCAACAACATGGAAACAGTTATTAAAAGAGAGAACAGGGGCAAGAAAACACAGCATACGTTGAGTGAACAGGGATGGCGATTTCTTCTTGACCGAAAAAGAGTTTCTGAAATCCCTCAGATCCAGGATTGATGATTCCGGCAACAGATGGTGTCTCCCTTCCTATTATAATTAAATAAAATCAGGTGTCACAATTTGAAACCCTATTCGGCATGTCGGCAATATAATTCAAGCACCTATTGCAAGATCTGGTCACTTCAAATTCTAACAAAAGCAAATGAAAGTGACAATAAACGCACCACAGAGGAAGTCAAAGTCAAGCATCCGTTGAATGGGAAGCTGCTTATAGTTGTAGAATAAAGCCTGTGTGGTTTTAGAGAATAGTTGCCCAGTTGCCATGGCAGTGTAACCTCAAGAGACCTGTTAACCAATAGAATATTGCTTAGAACTATTTCGGCAAGTAAACAATGAGATCATTATCATACAGTCGTTCCACACAGCATGTCTTCAACCAATTAATCACTTTTACAAGGCTTGATTAGCAGTAACTGAAAGCATCAATCAGTCTTCAAATATAATTAACAACACAGAAATTCCCACAGAATTATTGAAAATCCTACAACTCTGACAGCTTTATGTCATTAACGAAATTAGCACAGTTCGATTCAATTCAAGATCAACAAATTAGCTATAACCGAGCAGATATTGTCAACGAAGATTAGACTTCGCAACAAACAATGAACAATATTAGAAGAAAAAAATCCTTGTAACTAACGCTTCCAACAACCACCACCAACCCACGCCTAAGTTGAAGCTAAAGCATACCAGATCCTACCGTTGAGAGATCATAGCTAAAACCAAGCAATGTAGTTAGTTAGGGATAACCAATGACCACGTCGAGTAATCACAAACGGTAACAACACCAATTACCAAACAACGAAATTCACGCCATAAGCTTCCGAAAAGAAATTCACCAAACAACGAAACAGAGCATAACACGGCTCGAATGTATCGAACGCCCAACAGCAAGAGCCAATGATTCGAATCGAACTTCAGGTCCGATATCGGAATTCAGAGAGAGAGAGAGAAATACTTGAAAATTACAGAACGGTCAAGGAGAGAAAGACATGAAACCTGACCTCTTCTGTATCGGTCACGTAGAGAGAGATGGAAATGACGCTGCAAATGTGGGGAACGTGACTGCAGCGACCGTTAGAGGAGCGGAGAAGGAGGCCAGGAGAGGAGAGTGAGGTGTGTCACGTCGCGCATGGTAAGTTTCCTCACCAGTCACCAGACTCTTGTTTTAATTTTTTTAATTAGGTTTTAATCACTAATTCAGTAATTAATTCTGACAAGTAATGTTAACTGTTATTGTTTTTGAGAGAGAGAGGAATTTAATTTCTTTAGAATGGGGCTTAGCATCGGCTCTACTACTACCGCAATCCCACATCGGAAGAAGAGTAAAGTTGACATGACGGGTGTGATATAAAAACAGCAACACAACTTAATATTAAATTAATATCTGATACGTGGGCCACTGGGCCATTGGTCTACTTGATATTAAATTAAGTTTTTTAGGGAAAAGGCCCATTACAATAGCTTGCTATTGGGGCCTTTACGTGTTGCCCAAGCGTTACACTACTGTTCGGGCCTGGCGCACCCCTCAAAACGTGAGTTCAATTTTTTTGGTGTGCTGTTGAACATGACGCCTCTTCTGGGCCGGAAGCATTCGCACTAGTTTTGCTACCCCAATTCATGCTTTTGGACTCCCCCCTGCCTAGTTGTGGCCTGTGGAGGGGGGTTCTCTCTGCCACATTTTAAAAAAAACGCCGAGCCCAATTGTATGGGCTTGTAACTCAACTGAAGGACCGAACCACATGATTAACCCATCGACAAGGCAGATTACCCTTATGAGTTGTGACCATTATCAGCCTGTCAAGTCCATGTCCAGAATTGGGCCATATGACATGAGCAATTGACCGCAAACGAATGGTCCCATGGGCCATGATTCCTAGAGGGATAGTGGGCTGGGCAGTGGAAGGAAGAGATGAGCAGCTACTCACAGTTTATTCCAACAAAAGCCATACCCAACGTGTCATTTTACATTTTACATCCCAGTAACTGCAAGGAAAGGAAAAAACCGACTAGGGAAGACAGTATTAAGTTGTTAACACCTAATTTGATCACAGCCGTCCGTTATATCTCCAGCTCATGCCCGTCGGTCTGACCAACAATTTTCAAATCAAACCCACCGTCTTCAACCCCGACGTGGTCATGAAAACGAACTGAAATGTAAAAGCATTCACTTTTAGTCTCTTATTAAACATCTTTCACCAAACTATCATTCTGCAGTAGCGATTGCGATCAGTTTAAGAAGGCATGTTTCGAATTATTCTTACGTTCCATAATCTTAATTGAATTTTCAGTCCATAAGCTTGGACGCAACTCAATTGTTAAGAGTTTCCATTATCTTGATTGAATTTTCAGTCCATAAGCTTGGACGCAATTGAATTGTTAGGGTTTTTTATTTACATAGTAGACTCCTTTGTTAATTTCTTTGATTGGCTTCCTTTCCTGTCGTTGCGGATCTTTTTTGCTTTTCACTATAAATTGGAGATCTCCGCAAACTCTGAAGTAACTGGTATTGTCATAAATAGTACAGTTGTGATAAGTGTGAAGTTTCGGATCTAGAGAAGGCAACGCTTTGGTACTTTAGCAGTATTTCGTATAGAGGAATATGTTGGTTGAATTGAAGTATTCTTAGTTTGTTCATGTCCCAAAGTAGAATTCGTTGCTCTTTTCTTTCTTTCCTTACCATAAAAAGGAAAAAAACGAAGGCACAAAGGTTGATGGAATCTGATTGTGTGTGTAGCTGAGTTGAGGGCTGCATATTTACTTTAGCATGTTTAGAGATGTTCTTTCAATTTCTTTTACGCTGATTTGCTCAGGAATAAGAAATTTTTGGGTAGTTGTTTTATATGTTATTTGCGTTCTGATTTTGGGAAAAGCAATTCCGTGTCTTTCATAATTTAAGTGGTAAGGTTTAAACTATGTGTTTGTGTTCTTTGTAATAAGCATAATAAATGAAAATGCCCTTTTGGGCATTTAGGGAGCAGATTCACTTTGATCTTTTGCTGAATTTGAATCATTCCACGGTTTGCAGGTTTTAGCTTTTGTAAGAGTGCTTCCTTAAAGATTGTGAAGGTCACACAGTTCATGGCAAGGATAAAGCCCCAGGCTCTGTTAATTCAAAGTAAGAAGAAGAAGGGGCCAAGTCGTATTAGTGCAACAACAATAGTTCTTTGCACTTCCATTGTTGCACTAATCATATTGCTTTTCTCAACTTACAGGCATTGGTCAAGAAGGTTTGTTTTTCATTTTTTATTGTTACATGTTGGTTTTGTGACACATCATACTTGCTCAAGATATTTGTTAGCTATCTTAACAAAAACTCAGGAATCATTGAACATACTGTTCTCTCTACAGGTCAACGGGGGACCAAACAGGGACCTCACAATCTGTTTTTGAGGTATAATTTGGAATTCCTTTCAAAAATAATCTTAAAGAACTACTCTCTTCTTTCATTTCAGTATTTTCATGAAATTTTCCTTTATTTACTCTATGCTTGTTCTTCTCAGCCTAAAGGTTATAACTGCTTCCAATTTGGTCATGCAGGACGCTAATGCTTTCATAGATTCAAAGAAGTATGTCATTCCTGGTTATGCTGTAAGCTATTCAATGAATTGGTCGCACTAGTTTCCTTCTATGTTATATGTTTTGAATATTTTACAACACTCACTATATCAGTTTTAGTGGTGGTGATGTTTTCCTTTAAAGAAGTGGACTGATTAATCTGCAAGCACCATACCAAGAAATGGTATCAACTTATGTTGATTGATAAATTTGATCACTGTCTTCCCAACTGCGTGAAAGACGTACTTCCTCTTAAATTAGATCACTGCAATTTTTCAGGGATCCATTCTTTTGCTTGCGGTATCCTTCAATGCATATTTGTTATTTGCATTGGCACTTATGATAAATCCATGTGATGCAAATTCTTCAGATGGGATGGATACATGTTTTCTTCACTGCTCAGTACCTTTATCTTCCTTTCATCTTTAGAGTTTAATGTACATATTAGTGTCATAGTTGCTCATGCACATGACAGTTAGCCTCTCTGTACTGTTATCTAAATTTGTTAAGGCCTTTGCTTCCTTGTAGATTCTGAATACATCAAAAGGTCATATAGTGGTGGAACTTTTCAAGGATGGCTCTCCCCAAATTGTGGACAAGTTCATTGATTTGTGGTAAACATACTGAAGTATTTTATTTCCTAGCTACCTCTGTCGATTCTGATAAGTAGACATGATTTGTACTGCTAATTTTTCATAAATGCAAATGAGAAGCTGAAAGCCAAATCACCAATCATGAACTAACCTCTGTCTTTGCAAGAGAGAAACGTGTTTTGCATGTATAAAGTGCTTGAACCTGCTCCTTGCAGGTGCAATTCCTATTGATTTTGCCTCATTGTGGGTGATGAAGCCTGAAAATACAGCTATATTTCATGAAATGAGAAGGGAGAAGAATATGCAGCTATATTCTTGAGAAATTTTAAAATGTTAAACTAATATGATGTATGTTACATATATAGTCAAATTGGTTCCTACCTTATATGTATAGATGATTACATTCTTGCAGAATTTGTCTTATATGTGAAAGGACAATTTTAGGTAATAGATTTCTGTCTTATACTCTTATGTTATCTATCAGCTTTTCTGATGAATTTGTCAGTCACAATGTTGGCAAACCTGAAAGACCTAAGATTCTATTTACTGACCCAGTCCTTTTTTCCCCTCCTTTTCTTTACACCTTTTGTAAGAAGGAATGGAAACTGGGATCTGATGATACCATGTTGCTACGAGGCCCCTCAGAAGTTAGGGGTGTCTTGGCTATGTTTAAGATTATCATTACCATCATCATTGTTTAGAGGATAACTTTAATTTTGCCTCCCCCCCTGAATATCTCTATTTGTATATTTATATGATCTTTGATCCAGACATCATGAAATCTTTTGAACTAACTGGTTTTTGCAGTCAAAAAGGATATTTTAAGGGGATGCCTTTTAACCATGTGATCAAGAATTTTGTGATTCACGGAGCATATTCTGAAGGGCTCGGTGCCGCTGAAGATTGGACATCAAAAGGGAAGCTTCATGATTGGCTTGCTACAAGGTTTTCTGGCTTGAAATTTGGTTTTAGTACCTTTTACTTGTATATGATGCATATGTGCTGATGAATTTTTAATTGTGATTTATCAGCCCAAAGCACGAGGCATTTATGCTTGGAACTTCAAAAACTAGAGACAGAAAAGTATTTGAGCTTTACATTACAACAGCACCGATACCTGATTTGAATGATAAGCTTTTAGTGTTTGGAAGGGTCATCAAGGGAGGGGATGTGGTGCAAGTAAAACTTCATATTTCTCGAGTTTTTTGTTGAATCATGTAATTTCTAATATGTATCTTTTGCTCACAATGTTTTTATCAGGGAATTGAGGACGTTGATACAGATGAACACTATCAACCTAAGTCTCCGATGGGAATCATTAACGTAACACTAGTCTAAAGTTTTTTCTACCCAGCACAGTGGTTTTGGAATAGCTTAACGAGCTTGTGACCCTATTTTTTTAGTACATGTGTTTTCGCTTTCCCATGGAGGTTGTAAATTTTGGTCATTCAACACATCATGCTTCTCAGGGGAGGGCAGTTTTTGAGAGTTTTTAATTATCGTGTTGATATGGAAGGTGGAAGTTTGATCCTGAAGCCCAGAAAATGCAATATTTATTTAGTTGTTCCTTATGCTCATTATGATGTTCTAGACTCTTTCCAAGACTGCCTTACCATTTCGGAGACCATGATTTGAGTTTTCACTCTTGTTATTTGGAGGTGTTAATTCTTTGTAATAGTATATATGAACATGCACTTCAGATTTCATGTCTTCGTTGACGTTTTGAGCTGAAACTAAACTTTTGTTTTGCTGGTTGTGCGTCTCTGGTTTTGTCTTTCGCATGCTGGAAAATCCTCGAGTATTCAGTAGGGGTAATAATTTTTCTTGCAGGCCCACAATTTTCTTCTTGTTTATTTATACGCGAAAAGAAAAGGGCCGTGGGCCCGAGGCATAGATACGGGCCTAAATATATTTTCTGCTACGATGTAAAGCCGACCTTGAACAGGTAGCCCGGAAATTCTCCCGTTTTATTTTTAAAATCGCGCCTAAACGGCAAGATCAAACGCCATTCTCGTCTCTCTCCCGCAAATCACAATTTCCCTCCCAAATAAGGAAAACCCGCAATTACAGATTTTCCGCGACATCAAGCATGGACGAACTCATGAGTCACTTCGACAAACGAATCTGCTTCAATGACTCGGATGGAGACTCGCACATGGAAATAGACGGTCCTCCACGAGTGGAAGAAAACGTAGAAGGAAGTCCATTTCTGGCTTTCGCTGAGTACGCGAGATCCGTTATGTTTCTGAAGACGAAGTAGAAGGAGAAGGAGGTTCTCATGATCGGATGGAAACAAAACGGAAGGTCGAGGGCCTGATTGGAGTTGGATCGTGTCTCAGATCCTCAAGTCTTGTATTGCTTATTCGAGCGGTGTCACCTCCGCGATTCCGCTTTCCGATCTCGCTCGGGTAATTTTTGCTCCTCCATGGTTCGCGAGAAAGTTGATGATTAAAATAAACAGACAGTATTCGTTTAATTTCTATTATAGTTTTTGTTTGGTTCAACTTGTTTTCGTTTGTTAATTGGAAACAATTGTCAACTAGGAGTATTATTCTAAACCCTAAATCACTTAGAGGTTGGGGTTACCATTTCACGTCTCTGAGTAACTTCACCAGATGAATTGGATAACGATTGTTGTTGATTCTCGTGTGAAGGCGTGGAATGAGCAACACAAGACTGGTGCTCCAAAGAAAAGGCCGGAATGTATAAATCAGTTAATAAGGAAACATCGGAGAAAGAATCTGCCAAACACTGTCACAATTGACTCTATATACGAGAATAATCTCCTGTCTTTGAGTAGTGTTTTAGAAGCCATTATAGAGTCATAGTTGATGTTTATGTTCTGCCAGGTACTTTAGAACCGGAGCAAAATGATTAAGCTGTTTAAATTAGTCATTATTTGATTGAGGAAACAAACCCAGCGGCTGAGAAAATAATTTTTGGACAATGTTTTTCTTTCCCTGCCTTGAAGGTTTTAAAGAGTAGGAAGAAATTAGACCATTTAGACTGGTGTTTCATGCACTCTTTTGAATGCTCTTAAGTTTCTTTCTTAGTGTTGGAATGCCTTATTGCCTTGTAGTTAGAGTGGAACAGATTCAAATATAAATGCTTCTTGCCTGTATTGCCCTAATCTTTGACCATATCTTTTTGCCTTCCGTGTGTTGCTGTTAAAATTTTTAATTATGTTATCTTTGTCAAATATTGATGTTTCTTTTTGTGTTGATGGATCTGGTCTTCAGGTACAAATATCTAGATGCTAAGTTTGGGGGATTTTTGAAGCTCCAATACCATTGATCTTTATCTCCACGCAGGTAGCATTTTGTATGTCTATGCGACTCTCTTTCTTTTTGTTCTTTAATCTGTTCTGAGGGATCATTAGTACATTCTGACATCTTTCTTGCCACTGAGAGAGAAGTGCATGTAACTATGAGATTGTAGGTTCCAACTTTTTAGTTGTTTTATTTAGCCATCTTTTTTGGTCCTTTGAATAGTAATCAATACTGCAATTGGGTACCAGTGCTGCTACATAGCTTTCTTAGTTGTTCTTGTTGTTTGCTATCTATATGTGCTATTACTTTCATGGTTTGAGGATTCTTGTAGTTGGACCAATATTTATTTTTCTGCTATGATTTCTTCGGAATTTGATGGTCTGTCATCAACTGATTGAATCTCAAACTCTTTAACCTCAAGTTGTTGAAGTTTATTGAAATGTACTTGGCTATAGTATTATAGTCCTAATAGAAGGGAGGAGAGATCTCATATAGTTGCTTGGTTAACTAGCTATGCGTGAAAATTTTCTACAAATTGCACTTTATTCCCCCATAAATCTCCTCTGAAATACAGAATTTTTATCTACAAACCACAAAAACACTATCTTTACATCATTTTTTGAATATGATAAGTTTACATAAAAAAATCATAAGTCTACAAAAAAAATTATAGTGAAAAGACCAATATACCCTTGATGTGTAAAATATTAGAAATGCTATTGTTAAGTTTACATATACATTGTCTCTCTAACCCCAAATTTAACCTCACACTCTCTTACTAATTTCATCACTACCCATGACAATATGACATATCATTCTTACCAAACAAGGAGAAACATTTCTTACTTCCCAAAATTTCTTTGATTGAACTGCATTTCCTTCATAAAGGAAAGAAGCCATGGCAGATCTGGAGTCAAGAACCTCAAGGTTTGAATTGAAAATGAGATGTAATTTTGAGGTGCAGCTCTCTAAGGTTTATACAAAATAAATTTTTAGGGGGTTTCAATCCGAGGTCGAGGGGATGTATTCTTGCTTCAACACGAGGCAGGTGAGTGTTAATGGCCCAATTGTATCTTACATTGTGAAAGAACGTGTTGAAGTTGAGGGATTTTAAGTGCAGGTCCCCATAGGATAATGGTTCTGACAATATTGGTGTGAATAACCCAGTTTGTTGGATTAATCATTTGTATAAACATGTTATCTTTTATCTTCAACGATTTTTCAATGAAATCGATCTTACTTTGTAAAATTTATTGGCATGTAAACTTTAATTTGTTTTTTTTTGGAGAATTATGGTGTAGATTTAATACTTTTTAATTCAATATTAAATATCAATTTATTTTTTATTAATAGTTAAAGGTTAATATGTCATTTTCAACAAGGATATTTATGTAAAATAAAAAAAATTTAAAAGTAGGGTAAACTTAGTAATTTAATGGTGTACAAATAAATAAAATTTCCTATAAAGGTTTAGTATCGATGAGAATCTAAGGGGACAGGAGCCCACTTAGCCCAGCCCGTCCCCAGCTCGTCGTCTATACTGCATTTTGGATGGGTGTGGATGTGTAGTTAGGCCCATCGACAAAAAACACAATTTAAGTTTCAGGTTGAGCCTTACCTACTCGGCCAAGCAAAAAACCCAGCCCAATGTTGGATAAGCATTTCTGGCTTTCTTCTAAGCCTTGGATAAAGCTTTGGACCAATGCTTTTGACCCAGGCCAACACGAAACTTTGGGCTGAATCCAACATAATGCTTGGGCTGGGCCGGCACTATAATATGAAATCAAAAAGTTCTCATACCCGTATAGGGCTCGGGCCAATCCCGCCACGGTTTTATGACGTCTAAATGTAAGTGACCATCGTATCACCCAACTCCAAGGTTTGTTCGTTTAATGTATAAATTAGTTGAAAATAAGCAAAAACAAGTTTCTTTTTATAAAGAAAACATGGCACCCACCAAATTGGAGCTACGCTCCATTAAAGGGACTCCATGGAACATAAAAACAATTAATCAATGCAAAATTTCCAGATCCTCAATTTTCAACTTTCAAGAATTCCAAAAATTAGAGAAATTAGGATATAAGCATGTTATGATTCCGATACGCAGGCAGAATTACCCAAATATGCAACTAAAACCAGGGCTTCAGAGCAAAATAAAAAAGGAGCTGAGAAAGATGCAAATGATACTCAATAGCCTCTCATGACATATTTCAGTCCCAAGAGTGGACAAACCTGGCTAGGTAATCCATGATAGCATCACACCATCAGTCATTTCTTCTCCTGTTGCTGGCACTAGGGTTTTGATCTGAAAGAAATTTAACAACATTGACCAATGCTCGCAGACGATCCCATATGTTCAAGCCATAAAGTGCTTCTACAAGTGATTCCTGAAACTCAAACCCATTTTCTGCAACAGGATACTATAGTAATGTGGAAAAATCAACAGTTAGTAAAAAGAAAATTTCCAATGAATAAAATTGAAGAATTTTATGTAATAAGGTTTTCAAAACTCACCTGAATAGGCTTTGGTATCTTGGTTTTTATGTATGGCCACCACCTATCCTCACCAACTGATTTTACAAGACAGCAAGCGCGCAACCCTTCCACACCAGCAAATCGTCCGAATCCACTGTCTTTCACACCACCAAAAGGCAGGGACTGAAAATTCAAGTGGAAACTTCAGCTTGGTCACAGTATCATAATAATTAGGGAATGACTCATAATCCGTGACTTATGAAGCACGTATTACTCGTCTCAAAAAAGAATACACGTGCAATTCATATAGAACTGTGTTATTAGCACTAAAGAAAAAAAATTACCTGGCACATGTAAGTTGATGCAAAGTCATTAATCGCGACAACTCCACAATGAATTTGGGAAGCTATCTCTTTTGCACGACGCTGATTGCCAGAAAACACAGCACAACCAAGCCCATATCTGGAGTCATTTGCAAGCTTGACAACCTCTTCATCAGTGCTAAATTTCATTATTGGCATGATTGGTCCAAATGCCTGCATGTTAATCAAGTTTGACATAAATCCAGTAGGCGCTTATCCACGCATCAAATGAGAGAGGAGAAAGATGTCCTAGAATTCTATATCTCATAAAATTGTACCATGTTTTCCATTTAAAATCAAGCCATTCTCAGAAGAACCGGTGCCCCCAAACCTAGGAGGTCTTGTGGTTTATGATATCTTCCATGCATAGCGTATATATAGATGCTATAGGTACTTTATGAGAAATATCAATTCACGCTAAAGAAAGAAACTTTTTGGTACCTCTTCTTGCATCAATTTCATTGTATGGTTTACATTTACAAGCACGGTTGGGGGGAAATACTGATCTACTGCACCTTCTGCCAAATGACCAAAACTTCCACGGGCAACAATCTCTGCTCCTTTATCCAAGGCGTCATTTACAAGGTTTTGAAGCCTATCAGAATGCTCTTGCAAACATATGGCTCCCATATCATACCTTCCAGCAAGTGGTGGACCCTGCCAAAAATAAAATTCTAGCTTTATGACAGAAAATGAATATATATCAGATGCAAGAAAATCAAAACTAATAAGATGATATGGGACAGTGAAAATTAATTTAAACAAATTTAAGGCCCTTAACATGTTCAATAAACTATAAAGAGTGATCACATCTACATGCTGTTATAATTGCTTAAAATCATGAAAAGAGAGGTCCACCTGCAATCCTATTTGGTTATGTGGCTTTACTTCCAGATCATTTTTTTATTTAACAATGGATTCATTCCACTGGAAAAAGCCTAAAAGAAAAGTTGCACTTTAGAAAAGATTCAAGGTAAAACCAATTCATCATCATCAAAGTAGTAAAGGGTTTGGAAAGGTTTATAGCGCGTTTGGATGTTGCCAAAATTGCCTCATGGGAATAACTTCAGAAGCATAGAAAACGTATCAATTTTCTTTCATATTTCAGTTTTTTGAGCACAAAAAAATGAAAAATGTTTCCAGACAAGAGCTGGTATGGATTTGAAAGAAAAATGTTTCTAGTCAAAAACCGGTATGGATGTAAACAAACATGTGTTTTTTTGGAAACATGTGACCTCTAGGTTGCACCCCCTG
Source organism: Tripterygium wilfordii (assembly GCF_013401445.1). Taxonomy (NCBI): domain Eukaryota; kingdom Viridiplantae; phylum Streptophyta; class Magnoliopsida; order Celastrales; family Celastraceae; genus Tripterygium; species Tripterygium wilfordii. The sequence goes on along the minus strand of NC_052244.1, from coordinate 16,764,346 downwards.
CAACTCTAGCACTGGGCCACATGCTCGATTGTACTCCCACATAATATTTGCTACCATGGTCAAAACAAAATACAGATGGATGTAAATGGAAACATCAGATACATGCCAATTTGGGTCAATATAAGTATAGTGAAAATGGCAGTATGGAATTGGGAAAAAAATTGACTAACATCCAAGTGTCCATTAAGTCAACACATCTGCTAAGAATCTACGTTAATGGTCCAAAGAAATCACAGAACCCAAAGTAAGATAAAAAGGATGCATGAAAAATCTATTGGATGCAACAAACTTACAGCTGAAACAGATTTCACAATTTTGGAAACTTGACTGACAAAAGAGGAATGGATATCCCTGTGAACATAAAACCTCTCAGCCCCTGCACAATTCTGCCCGCTTGATTGAAGAGCAGCCCTGACAGCAATTTGTGCAACCTATATTGTTTAGATATTCTTCATATCAGATTCATCGACACCAAAGACATACAAGTTTAATTTCAAATAATGTAAATGGGTGGCCGGTGTAAGGGTCAAAGATCCTCCCAACCCACTAGACATTCAACAGAAAAGGAATCATACGTGGGAAACGTCTACATCTTCACAAACAATAAATGCATCTTTTCCACCAAGCTCAAGAGTAACCGGTATAAGCATATCCGAAGCATTTCGCATTATCTACAAGGAAAACAAATGTTCCAGGCTATTAGTGATACAAAAAGCTGATACTTGAGATAGTCCTGGCATCGAACTTATTATATGATATCAATGAAGAATGTAAAAGGATCAAAAGAGGATCATGTTCCATTTCAACAAAAAAATACTTACTAGTCACATCTTTCACAAATGAAACTCATACTTGAACTAGATTAAGGATGCCCCCCAAAAATAAAAAGGATTAAGGAAAGCCCATCCACCAAACCCCAAAGGGGGAAATTCCTTTCAATTAGCCAGGAATAGACCGTACCCTCTTACCCACGCCAGGTGATCCAACAAATATGATCTTATCAACAGAGGACACCAGTGCCTCTCCCGTTTCAGCAAACCTACCAAAAGTTGAGCTAGGTAAATAAACATGTTTTTGCAGGGAATAAAATACTTCAACAGAACAACACACCCTGTAATTACGTCGACCACATTTTCAGGAGCTCCAACAGCAGCAAGAGCTGCTTGGATTATTCGGAAGTAGAAACAGCCAGACCAACTTGCATGCTCCGAAACCTACACTTAAAAGCGATATTTTAAGTCCTTGGTCTTTAACATGGTAATGAAGAATATTCTAAAAGCTAATGGGAAACATGGATTTCTCATAAACAGGCACTAGCGTTGATGGCTAACCTGCAAATGCAGTTGCCTTGATTACTAACGAAGTTACAAAATGAAAGGCAACAGAAGAAAAGAAAACTAGACACTCAAAACATTAAGTACCTTAATCACAACACTGTTGCCTGAAAAGACTGCTGCCAGCATTGGATTAAAAATATTGTGGAAGGGATAGTTCCATGAAACAATGGCACCGATAACACCAAGGGGATGAAATTCCACTTTAGATTTCTTGTGAAGCATTGATCTTCCAGAAGATCTGTAAACATTGGGAAGACGCATGTATGAGCTATTAACCCAACATATTGGCAATTACAGAAAAGTAATTAGCGATAGTGAACAGTCCACTACAAAGATACTCAAAACTTTAACAAACAGAGAGTATTAAAAGTGATTTCGGCCATAGAAATGACCCTCACATCTCAAAATGAACGATACATTTACAATGTCAATCTAAGATTCAACCAGAAAAGTAGTGATAAAGAACCAGTAAAGTGGATTGCTTACATGGTTACTCATTAGAAAAATTAAATGAGAAACTGCCTAGACTAAAGCAAATGATGGTATCACAATACGCTAACTCCTACGTTGAAATCACAATATGCAACTATAACCATCCTGTATGATTTTTAAAGGACAAAATAAAATATAACAAAAAGTAAAAGCACCTACCGGTATTCAGGCTTTAGCCACCGTTCACCCTCTGAAAGAAACCAAGTAATCTTCTCACATGTCGTCATAATTTCTCCTAAAGAGGCATCCACCATCGTCTTTCCAGTGTCACGTGAAGAGATTCTAATCAAATGGCAAATTGATTAAGATAAATATGTAAAATAGCAGAGCAATCCTGCGAAAACTCAAGTCCCTTGAGAACTTGATAGCTGTCTTAGATCCATTTAAAACTTAAAAATCTTCATAAAGGCTTGCTTGTAACAAATGAAAGGGTGTTGAATCTTTGAGCAAAGAAGAAAATAAAAAGACATTAAGTGATTCAAGGTTTTTTACCAGATGTGCATGAATAGAGTCCTTACTCGCAAATAAGCTCTTGGTGTTCAATGATGTATTTCAGAAGTATTCGCAGGAACTGACGCCTTTGCTTAAAGCTACTCTTTGCCCAGATTTTCTGAGCTTTCCTTGCTTGTGCAACACGATCCTTGACCTACACATGTAAATGCATTTGGACAGTTCATTTTGCAAGATTAGTAACACAAATGTGCATGTCTCGTACAAATATATATATTCATATCTGTATAGATAGATGCATAGTTGGGCAGAATTGAAGGATTTGAATGTCTCCAGGAAAAGCCATCCTAATAGTGAAGAGACACTTCAGTAGAAACATCCAAAGAAGGGCAAATACCATCTATCCTAACTGTTTACGCTTTTTCAAGCCTGCAACAGTAGTAAAGTATGTTTGGAATAAATATTGGACTTCACAGTTCACACTCAACCGCATCCAATCAAAAATATTTTATCCTTGATATAAATCGTTAATCTATTCTAAATATAATCAGTTACGAATTTCATTACAACATTCAATTGAAATTGAATCATCTAATTTCCTGCAACTTATATCCAACAGGGATGGAAAATAATATATATCAGAAAACAAGCAGCAAAGCGAAAGATGCTATTTAGCAGATAAATACACCAAAAGTTCCAACGCGGAGAATCACTAACCTCAGCAGGTGACAACGCTGGGAAAAATCCCAAATACTTCATAGTTGCAGGTTCATAACATTGAACCCTTTTATCAGACTGCTGTGTCCTTCCTCTTGGAGGTATCTGAACAGCAATTGCACCAATAAACAAGCAATATTTTGTGTTAAGTTCATACTACCATGCTATTTAACCTTTTTTTTTTCCTTCAATGATATCAAACTATTAAGCTTACCAAACTGACAAAGCATCAATTCTTTATTGCAACAAAAATGTTTCCATTCACACAAATCGAAGAAGGAACGTAAGCATTACCACTAGAAATCATTTCAAGCATAATTACCCTATAGCTATATAGATTAGATGTTCAAAGCACCAAATGCTTAATAATCTAATACCTCAAACAAAGCAGAGAAAATAAGAGCCGAATAGCAACGAGATCCACATATTCTAAATGACCATAAGAATATCGACATCGCATTCTAATCAAACTTATTTCGCCGAAGAAAAAAAGCAATTGAGCAAGAAATTAAGAAGAGGAAGAAAAACTTCAAGAGCTTCGAAATTAAACAAACAAGTAAATGCAAAGTCGGATTAAACACAAAGACAGTGATAGCTTAACTCACATATATGAAGCTGTTTTCCTGCGCTTGGTTCCTATCCAACACTGCCATTAATGTAAACAGCAAAAGAGCTCACTCATACATATACAAACAAAACACGATATGTAAAAAAGCAATTCCAAATAAAACGTATACAGGACAAGTGAACAGGAGAGAGAAGCACCATCGGAGGCGTCAACGTTGATAGAAGGCACACTGGGAGGGATGAGCATCAACAAGAATCGACAGATCGCGTAAGCGAATGCTAGAACGATCAATGGCCACCAGAAAGGCATGTCTTCGTCGCTTTATTCCTCCCTTCTGAATTTCTTGACGGAGAGATTCAATAGCCCTAGGTTTCTGCGTCAATGGAACGCATCGCATGAAATGTGAGAAGAGTGAGAGGAGTGAGCTTTGTGTCTTGTGAACCTGTCTTTTTGGTCTTGTGAACCTGTCTTTTGGAATATAATAAAATAAAAAAGAAGTATATAAATAACAAAAAAATAAAAGTAAGAGGAAACAATTTTAAGGTGTGATTTTTTTTTTTAAATAAGAAGTGTGTGTGTAGATGACATCTTATGAATATATGAGATAAGGTTAAGATAATTTAATGTTATTTTTTGGAATTATTGCAACTTAATGTAGATTTAGGGTCACATGTGTCTAGAATTATCTTAACTTGCTCTCTCCTCAATTTACTCACAAAAATATTTGGATTTTTTTTTGATAAGCTAAAATATTTGGAATTATTGGAACTAATGTAGCCTAAGTGTGAGTAGACCTTGAAGTGGAGAAGAAATTAAGACCATAACCATCCTCCACAAATACAATGCCAAAACAACAAATAAGCAATGGCTAGCCTTTCCTCATGAGATGCTGAATACACAAACCAACAATTTCTCTTGGTCATCCTATATTCATAAACAACTACCTTCTTTATTTAGCAACAATGAACTAAACAAGACCTCTAGCCTCTCCCCAATAACAAATCTTCTTTTCTTTTCACCTTCCCATTTCCCATTTCCTCAAGAAGAAAACAATGGAGACCAAGAACAATCAGCAACTGTTCGTCTTCTCATGCTTCATTCTCTCACTCTTCATTTCCGTCCACGCCATTTGCGTGCCTCGGAAATCTGAAAGTACTCCTTCTCAGCCATCGCAGCCTGTTTCATCCTCTCAGGTTCAGCCAAGAAAGACTGCAGCTTCAGCTCCAACGACAGATTCTCAATTCTCAACAAAGAACAAAGATTCAGTATCAGAGCCAGAACATCAGAAAAGCAATGGCTCGCCCCCATCAACCGCTCCAGAGCAGCCTCCGCTGGAGGCTATGCCTCGATTTCCTTTACTAGGAATGCTAAAAGGAAACCCAACTGATGGCTTCTCAGCAAATGTAAATCCTCTCATAAAGAAACTCTGTGCATCCACAGATTACTCATCTCTCTGTGTGTCCTCCATAACACAATTGCTATCTGGCGCGAAGGAGGCGACTGCTGATGCCGTTGCTGTGCTTGAATTGGTCATAAAGGCAGCCTCTGAACACACCAAGTTAGCCATTGCTAAGGCTGAAAAGCTTCTGGCTGCACCCACTACCCCTGCTAAGGTTGTAGCTATGATTAAAGACTGTAAGGATAACTATGATGATGCTCTGGATAATTACCAGAGTGCTTTGGATGCGATCCCAGCACGCGATATTGGCACCATTAATAGCATGCTTAGTGCTGCATTGACAGATTACACAACTTGTGATGACGGGTTTGAAGGTTTGAAATCTCCAGTAGCGGAAATTGATAGCTTGCTTAGTAAAATGGCTAGCAACACCCTTGCCATTGCTTCCTTAGTCTAAGTGAAGACGAGCTTTTGTATTTTTTTTTGTCCTTTTGATTTTTGGTTTCAGGAGTGTATATTTGATCATCAACCTCTCAAGAAAGGGAGTTTTCTGATTATAAGTTGGCACAACACAATTGAGTGATAACTACTCACAAATGCAGGAGGTCACAAGGAAATTTATAGAACAGAAATCATTAACCGAAAGTATAGTCCATCAAACTCCATTTGAATGGTAAACCCACGAGTCACGAGTCACGAGTCACATACAATACCTATAAACCACATAGGCCGCTGATTAGAAATAATGCCAAATGACGCCAGGATGGGTGTTAAAACCTAGCCAACCATTTTTTGTTGCCAGAATTTACCCCTAACATTGAAAAAGTATGGTCTGAAAAGCCAAACGAGGATCATATTTAAATTACACTATTATATGGAATTGAAGACGATTTTAGATACAGGCTTCATACAATTACATCAAAACATGAACATCAATTGACAGGTTATTAAAGTACGATTGCATTAACCAATTCAATTCAGTTGTTCTATATACTATTAACCACAAACAATTACCTTAAATTACAAGTTGGTCAATTATGAGGAAGACCTATGATAATTTTTCCCTTCCCCAGACTGTACTGCATGGCATTACAATGGAAAAGTCTGTATAATACCTACAACCCTTCATCCATGAATACAGCACCGTGTCCGCTAGTTTTCACGAACTTTTTCAACAAGAGGACCACAATTGCAATGGTAAGTCCAACGGCAGACCAAGTAAACAAACGATCGTCAGCCAATCGTTGAACCCTCACCTCTGGCCTTTGCACTGGCTCACTGGCGGATCCTCTGGTAGGAACTTCTCCAGATGCTCTCACTGCTGCAGGACTGGCAATGGCGTTCACAGGAAGGTCCTGGTTTTCTTCGATAATCCTATCAGCTACAGACTGATCTGGAAGTATTTCCCCAGTAGCAGCTATGGCGGCACCATCTTCAGAACTGTCCTGGACTTCATGTTCTCTATCGACAGATTGCTCTTCAGCATCCTTTGAAGTGCTGAGTGGAGGAACAGGGGGAGCTTTGCTTAGCATATACTCATGGATCTAGACAACCCCAATGTTCATCAGCAGAATGCCTATGAAATGTCATATAGGACAGACAAGAAAATTCTAATACAAGCTTACCTCATCGATGAGCTTCTGGCGTTCTGGAGTCCCATATCTGGGAGCTGCTTCACGAGATTTGATGGCCAGGGCACGCCTCTCTTCTGGTGAATAGTCTAGTGAGCCCAATGCACCATTTGGGTTGGTAGGCATGAATGCAATGAGTGCAACCAGAGCAGTCCGCACTGCCAACAATGGATAAGATCAGTCAGTATCTCAGATTTGAGAATAGGCTAGTTAATTTCCACCCAAGAAAATAGGAAATGAATGCTGTGGAAGCAAATAAAAGAAAAAGGGCAGAAGGATCGGGATACTCAACAATATCTCCATCTAAGACACAATTCAAACCCCACTGTAGTGACTAGTGTTTCGAGATTAACTAAACGTACCACTCCATGAAGGCTGCCAGTGCTCAGGGTGGTGATTTGATATGCTTAAGCATATCTTAAAGTTCGTTTCGAAACGGCCATTTGGCTGAAAGAAGAGCAGGAAACTTGTGAGTACATAATCAATTGAGAACGCCTGAAACTTTCTAGAATAAAGAGAATCTTACAGTCAACAACATGAATGAAGGAGGCTTAAATGGATATTCTGAAGGCAACTGGATCCTTCCATGATAAATCCCACCCTCGAATTCCGTACCAGAAGCACCCCTTACAGAAAATTGCCACTCGAATATATTCTCCTGAAGACAAAAAAACAAATGCTTAATAGTAAACACAGTAGCCTGGATTATAAGCTACACAAGAGACTAATTCAATAATATGAAATTGCACACACTGAAGTAGAACCATCATAAGAAACTAGTTCAAGTAAATTATTCTAAGTTATGGACCACATGTAATGGAAAATTACATGAATTTAAGATCTCCGACTCAGTTCATCTAATATTGATTCTAGAACGCCACAAATGATCAAATAAAATTCAAGATAAGACCAGCTCACTATGTACATGTCAAATAATTATTGACTATGACACAAAGTTTTAATATGTATGTACTCTACACAAAAACACACACTGATCGTGAATCACTAATGAAGGTGTTCTTCGAACAACTTTAAATCCTCGAATTGCAATTAATTTGAGCCAGAAGGTGACAACATTCCATACATTCCAAATTCTGTTTATGAAAGGAACAATCTGCCCCTGAGGTTTCCCTAATCATATATGGATACAACTTCAAGGCAGCAAATCTACCGCACAAATATATGAGAAACTGTGAAAGCACGTATCTTGCAGTGATATCACACTTTCAATGGAATATTCGAAGCTGGCAGACGAATACATACGATTTTGTACAAAAATCTAAATTAGGGTATGCAAAAGACGAACCTCGAGAGGGAGGCTCATGAAATCATCGGAAGGATCAGACTGCATCTCCTTAACCTCTTGTAGGATCCTCTTCACCGCCGGATTCTTCAGATTGTACTTATCCTCCGCCATTGATGACAAGCCTGATCTGAGATCCACCTCACACCGCCACCAACCACCGTCCGATCAGCCTACCAGCTTCAAAGTTTATACTTATTTCTATGTGTCTACGAGCTTATCGATTCGAGAGGTTCCGATCCTTCGTCTTATAGCCATGCGGAAAGAGATGCAAATGATATAAAATGCGACCCGAAATAAATGTGTTTAGGAGGAGACGACGACTTCAAAATTCAAATATTGTCAGGTGATGCCACGGTGCTGACGTGTAGATATTGTGGTGCACTGGTGCATGACGTGTCTCTGCTTCTTATTTCTATTGGCTGAGCTTTTTTATTTTTTTATTTAAATTGGGCATGGGCCATAAGTTCCCCAAATCTCTTCTAGATTGGGCTTTAAGTTGGGCCTGAAACTAGGTGGTTTAAAGTATTGAACATGAAACCCAATATGACAAGAATGAGAGCTTTGATGGCTTGAGGAAGAGCATGATAGGATCTATTCAGCTTGTTTGCGCCTTTTTGTTCGTCTCTGTTCTACTGCCGTATGTGTTTCTCAAGCAAAATCAGGCCATGGAGGAATCAGCCACTACACTAAATAACAAGGGTAAAAGAAAATTCATGGGTTCGTCGAAGCCTGTCGACAATTGATCTCACAAGGAATGACAGCTAGGTATCATTTTCTTCTCACGCAATTCACTGATTTCATGCTTGTTGTAGTTTTCAAAGGGAAATCTCTGTATGTGAAGCATGTCTTTCAATGCATTGTTACAATCTTTCAATAATTTGCCTGCCTGTATTTCTCTCTTATCCATGATTGTAATATATCCAAGCAGCGTTCGTATGTAATAAGACTTATGTGATTCAAAGCAGGCCACCTAGTTATTATCATCTACCTATCAAATTCAATTGTCCCTTTGTTTTGATTGTTTTTGCGTCAAGAATATGCTAGAATAGATTTAATTAATGGGAATTGTTTTTATTAGAAAAGGATTATTTGTATATATTTACACTCAGGATTGCTCTTCTTATATGGAAATCAATGATATTGATAGGTACCTATATATGCTAACTAGAAACTGAGCACAAGACACAGAAGTGTCTGAACATGGAGGAGGTTGCAGAGTTCAGTGAGACCTTGTTGTGTAAAATTCGCAAGCGTACGAATCACACAATAGTAATAATGGTAAGTAAAGATCGTTCCCACAGAGATTGGGTAAAACTTGCTAATTATGAATTATGACTATTTCTAAATAAGCTTGTGCAAGAAGGAAACTTGTGCAATAAGAGAACTAATAAGCCCAAGTAATGGCACACCTAAGTTCGTGTGGATTATTGTAACGTGTTTAGTTTTGGATCTCAATTTTAAAGGGATTCAATGAATCCAAGCATTGGTTGATTGCCATGACAAAGTAGTTTTTTGTTCTTTCTGTACAAAGGAAAGTAAAAAAGATAAAAGGAAAGACCTTTATTATGAGAACACTCAGTTCAAGTCATCAAGTGACATCAGACATGTGATAAAAGGTTCTATAGGAAGGGAAAAGAAAATTTTCACATGTATTATTGTGAGAGAGGGAAAGAGAGGAACATGCATTCAATATTTGTCTGCTATTACTCTCCTGATTAATGACAGCATTTTAGGATTCGATTCACATTTTGCTTTCCTTTTGATATATAATAAATAATAATTATCAGGTGATGCAGGCTGCCTTTTAACCTCAAGGCATCAATATCATTATTACTGTGGTTGTTTATTTTAGGTATAAATTTTAATGGAATTGTTTGGTCTTCAGGGGAATATTTTTCTAGCAATGTCTGCTGAATAGAAACAAAGCAAAAGAGATTAACAAAAGAGATTCCAAGCCGTTTTCCAGGTCTGATGCTGCCGATGCCATGTTTCCTTATAAGGAGTTCTGCTGGGGTGGGGTTCCTGATAAATTGTAATTCTGATAACGATTAGATAAGCATATGGAAGGAGTGAATGAAAGAAAACAAGATGAAGTTTTTGGAGTTGAAGACGGGGGAGAACCTGGGGATATCGACTCCCCTGGTCCTGAGTATGGTTTTCATCTAGATGATTTGATGAAAGGATTAATTTTCTATGAAGATCTGCAACAAGATTGTCAACTTCAATCATTTTCAGATGACTTGCTACTTGATATTGGTGAACACAACAATGAAGAGAATCATCCACATACTACAACATCAGTTGAGCTGTTCAGGAGGTTTCGTAGTGGGTTCAAACGAATAAATGGAGAGAAAATAATTGAGCCAACAAGTGAATCAATATGCGTGAAGGAGCCAACCACTAGACTGTCAACTGAAGAAATCATGAGAGTTGCTGGAACAAGGTTCATTCAGTCTTCTTCCCAGACAGTTGATATTATGCCCATACTTAGCAAACCTTTGGATCTTTCTCTATCTGGACTTTCAAGTGAGGAAATAGAAGATATAGAGCTTGCTGATATGCTTCTAGCTTCTGCAGAGAAAGTGAGCAATCAAGAATACGAGCATGCCAGTAAACTTCTTAGCCAATGTGATCGTTTATCTTCCAGCACCGGAAATCCCGTTCAAAGGGTAGTTTATTATTTTTCCAAAGCTCTTCGTGAGAAGAGTGATCGAGAATCAAAGGGCTCGAGGAAAAACCTTCCATTTGACATTCCTAAGGTGGTGATGAGTGCTCCTAACTCTGCAATTATAGCTAACTTCAAACACGTTCCCTTCTGTCAGGTTGAACAATTTGCTGGAGTCCAAGCCATTGTAGAAAACATGGCTAGGGCAAAGAGGGTTCACATAATTGATTTTGGCATCAAATGTGGAGTGCAATGGACACTTTTGATGCAAGCCCTTGCATCTCGAAGTGAATGCCCGCTTGAGAGTCTCAAAATAACTGCAGTCGGGTCTTGGGCTTGTTCAAGACAAATGGAAATTGCAGGTAAATGGTTAATGAGTTTTGCTGAAACCATGAACTTACCATTCTCTTTTATGGAAGTTACAATGTCAGCTTTTGACCTCAAAGAAGATCAGTTTGAGATTGATGCAGAAGAAACAATTGCTATCTACTCTGAGTTTTTCTTGTGGACTATGATTCCACAGCCTGATCGCCTGGATTCTGTAATGAACGTGATAAGAAAATTCAATCCATGTATAATGGTGATCGTTGAAGTTGAGTCAAATCTCAATTCACCTTATTACCTGAGCCGTTTTATTGAGGCTCTTTTCTATTACAGTGCATATTTTGATTGCCTCGATGTCTGTATGGAGAAGGAAGTTCAAAACAGGTTGTTCACAGAATCCCTCATGAATCAAGGAATCAAGAGTGTTGTGGTAGCTGAGGGAGAGGAACGGAAAGTTCGACATGTAACGATTGATGTTTGGAGGGCTTTCTTATCCCGTTTTGGGATGGAGGAGAAGGAGCTTAGCATGTCTTCCTTGTACCAAGCATATCTGATGGTCAAGAATTTTGCTTGTGGTAATTCTTGTACACTTGATAGGAATGGAAAATCCCTAATTATTGGGTGGAAGGGAACACCAATTCATTCGGTTTCAGTTTGGAAGTTCCTTTGATAAATGCTCAGAAATCAGAATCGCTTTCAGCATCTGACAGTTGCCAAGAAGTTATTTGTTATTGGTCAGATTAGGATATATATATTTACGCCCAGGATTTCTCTCCTTATATAGAAACCAATGATATTGATAGGTACTTGTTTATGCTAACTAGAAACTAAGCACAAGAGGGGAATACAGTAGTTTCTGACTTCTGAGCTAGTCTCCAAGTTTGATATGGCCACTGCATTGTACCCTTTTGAGGGCTGCGGTGGATTTTCTGGTAAGTGGACTCATTCTTATAATTCTTTGATGAGTGTAGAAGGAGTGAATCGATGGAAACAAGATCAAGTTCATAGAGTGAAATTCTGGGGACAGGCTTGAATAACTGATCCCTTGGTTCTGATTATGGGTTTTATGAAGATGATGGATTTATTTTCTCAAAGTACCAGCAACAAGAACACCAACTGCAGTCAATTTTGGGTTATGGACTTCTTGACAATCCAAGGATTGATGTCTTTTCTCCCCCACTTGAGGCATGCATGGAGGATATTGCAGAGTTCAGTGAGACCTTGTTTATGTAAAAGTCGAAAGCCTACGAATCGCACAATAGTAATAATGATAAGTAAAAATCGTTCCCAAGGAGATTGTGTAAAACTTGCTGATTATCGATTATGACTCTTTTTAAATAAGCTTGTGCAAGAAGAGAACTAATAAGCCAAGTAGTGGCACACAAAATTCTCTCTTTTACTTGTTTGATTTTGGATCACAATCTTAAAGGGATTCAATGAATCCATGCATTGGTTGATTGCCAGACAAAGTAGTCTTTTTTTTCCTTTCTATACAAAGGAAAGGAAAAAGATAAAAGGAAAGACCTTTATTAGGAGAACACTCGGTTCAAGTCATCAAGTGACATGAGTTAGTAATGTGAGAAAAGGTTCTATAGGTAGGGAAAAGAAAATTTTCACATGTATTATTGTGAGAGAGGGAAAGAGAAGATTTTAGGGCAGTTTCTCATCAAAGATAAATTCTTCAATCATCTTGATGACATTGATTTAAGACAATGTAAACGACGGAACATGCATTCAATGTTTGTCTTCTATTCCCATTTCGCTTTCCTTTTGATATATATAATAACTATAGTTGAATGCTGCAGGCCGCCTGTAACCTCAAGGCATCAACATCGTTATTACCGTGCTTGCTTATTTTAGTTTTAAATTTTAATGGAATTGTTTGGTCTTCAGGGGAATATTTTTCTAGCAATGTCTGCTGAATAGAAACAAAGCAAAAGAGATTCCAAGCCGTTTTCCAGGTCTGATGCTACCGATGCCATAGTTCCTTTTAAGGAGTTCTGCTGTGGTGCGATTCCTGATAAATTGTAATTCTGATAACGATTAGATAAGCGTATGAAAGGAGTGAATGAAAGAAAGCAAGATGAAGTTTTTGGAGTTGAAGACAGGGGAGAACCTGGGGATATTGACTTCCTTGGTTTTGAGTATGGTTTTCATCTAGATGATTTGATCGAAGGATTAATTTTCTGTGATGATCTGCAGCAAGATCGTCAACTCCAATCATTTTCAGACAACGGGCTTCTTGATATCGGTGAACACAACAATGAAGAGAATCATCCACATACTACAACATCAGTTGAGCTGCTCAGGAGTTTTCATAATGGGTTCAAACGACTAAATAGAGAGAAAATAATTGAGCCAACAAGTGAATCAATATGTGTGAAGGAGCCAACCACTAAGACTGTCAACTGAAGAAATCATGAGAGTTGCTGGAAAAAGGTTCATTCAGTCTTCTCCCCAGACAATTAATATTATGCCCATACTTAGCAATCCCTTCGATCTTTCTCTATCTGGACTTTCAAGTGGGGAAATAGAAGATATACAGCTTGCTGATATGCTTCTAGCTTCTGCAGAGAGTGAGCAATCAAGAATACGAGCGTGCCAGCAAACTGCTTAGCCAATGTGATCGTTTGTCTTCCAGCACTGGATATCACGTTCAAAGGGTAGTTTATTATTTTTCCGAAGCTCTTCGTGAGAAGAGTGATCGAGAATCAAAGGGCTCAGGGAAAAAGATTCTGTTTGACGCTCATGAGTTGTTGATGACTCCTACCTCTGCAGCTGTAGCTTACTTCAAAAACGTTCCCTTCGGTCAGGTTGAACAATTTGCTGGAATCCAAGCCATTGTAGAAAAGGTGGCTAGGGCAAAGAGGGTTCACATAATTGATCTTGGCATCAAATGCGGAGTGCAATGGACGATTTTGATGCAAGCCCTTGCATCTCGAAATGAATGCCCACTTGAGAGTCTCAAGATAACTGCAGTCGGGGCTGGTTCAAGACAGATGGAAGGCGCACGTAAATGGTTAATGAGTTTTGCTGAAACCATGAACTTACCATTCTCTTTTATGAAGGTTACAATGTCGGACGTGTTTGACCTCAGAGAAGATCAGTTTGAGATTGATGCAGAAGAAACAGTTGCTGTCTACTCTGAGTTTTTCATGTGGACTATGATTCCACAACCTAATCAACTGGATTCTGTGATGAAAGTGATCAGAAAATTCAATCCATGTATAATGGTGATCATTGAAGTTGAATCAAACCTGAGTCGTTTTATTGAGGCTCTTTTCTATTACAGTGCATATTTTGATTGCCTTGATATCTGCATGGAAAAGGAAGATCAAAACAGGTTGTTTACAGAATCCCTCATGAGTCAAGGAATCAAGAGTGCTGTGGTAGCTGAGGGAGAGGAACGGAAACTTCGACATGTAAAGATCGATGTTTGGAGGAGAAGGATCTTAGCAATTCTTCCTTGTCCCAAGCATATCTGATGGTCAAGAAGTTTGCTTGTGGAGATTCTTGTACACCTGATATGAATGGAAAATCTCTAATTATTGGGTGGAAGGGAACACCACTTCATTCGCTCTCAGTTTGGAACTTCCTTTGATAGATGCTCAGCATCTCACATTTGGCAAAAGTTATTTCTTATTGTTCAGGTTGGGAACTGTTCTTGAGGAGTCTGCACCCTGAAGACACCACGCTCTCCGTCCGAGTCTTATGTTTCAAAACTAGTGTTATCGATGTGATTTAGACTTGGTAAATTGCAGAAGTTTCATGCAAAATGATGGTTATCATTGTTGTTTAGATTGTGAGGGCTAGTTTGCATCTTTTCAACTGTTCGCTTACTACTCCTCCAAAAAGGTTAATGAAGCGGAGTGATGATTCTACCATGTCTTTGTTTTCACACCTTTTCTATCCATTCTGTGTTATGATCATCGACCACTTTTAAACCCACTATGTCCTCTCTTTGTTGGGGAAAATACCATGGTGTCTTTTACAAATAATAAATATGTAATATTCAACATAATAATCCAACGATATATATCTCTCTGTTTTCTTTTTTTCACTTCGGGAGGGACACTTTTTGCTAATTTAATTATTCCATTTCTAGTTATATAAAACAGAAAAACATAATAGGAAATGATAAATAGATAGAAAAAGTGAAAGTTTATTTTATTTTAGATAAATCTTATTTGTACCCCATCGTTTATTAAGTACACCCTAACAACACAGATCTATAAACACTCCCTCTTGACCCTACCATCTCCTTCCTCATTCTATCATTCTATCATTCCATTCCCTCTCCCCCTTCCTTTTTCATTTAACCTCACCGTCTTCTTCACCACCCCTATCAACTTCTTCTCTCATTACAGCCCCCTCTCACTTTCCGTCTTTGATTAATATGTTCAGTTTAGGTTTGATGAACAAGATGAATCCCCAATTCCTCTATATGGTTTGACGAAGAAGATGAACTTATTTTATTTTTTAATTTTCTTTAATTCCAATCCTTGGTGAGATCTAACAGTTGAGATTATGGATTACAATTTATAAAATTTTAAAAAAACATAAATTGAAGTGTACTTATAACTGTTATATTTTTTAATAAGATTTATTTAAAATGAAGTGTACATAATATAATAAATTATGGAGTGTAAATAATGTTGATCTTATTTTATCTCTAACTTATTCAGCCAGATGGGTTATGAGGGGATGAGAGGGGCTGGAATGATTCCAATCAATTTCACTCATCATAGCCGTTGATAGCATTTGATTGTTAATGTAATTAAGTGTAATAAATGATGATGCAATGACTGTGATGGGTGGAATTGACTGGAATCATTCCAGCCACATCCATCCCGGTTATGAGTTGGGCCTTGTAGTTGCGATCCACGCCCACAAGTCACAAGACTGGCCGAGAACGTAATAGACATGGACGTATCCGCTCTTGTTCTCCAACGCAGTGTAAGGTACGAATCATATTCTGCTTCTTTTTCGTCCGTTTCACTAATCTATTGCCCTAGTAGTTTCCTAGGAAATTTTTTTATGTTAAAGTTGGCTTCTCAATGAATTGTTTCGATGTCTCCTGCTTTTCTTGGTTATCTTATTCTTTGCTTGTTTGTTCTTATTCTTTGCTTGTTTGTTCTTATTCACGATTGTATCTCCGAATGAAATTCTTTTAGAATAAGATTATTGTGTTAAAATGTAGGCCGCATGGGGCTGTCTGGCTGTCAAAGTCAATATCATTGTTACTCTGCTTGATTATTTTTATTTTAGGTTTTGGAGACTATCGAATTCAGTTTTAGTTTTATGGGAAGTTATTTTTTGTCGCGAGAAGGATTATGTAACAAGATAGCCGAAAGTTCTCTTGTATATCTAGGACTTGAAATTGTTATACTTATGGAAAAGCAGCAATATATGTGGACAAATTACTAACCATAATAGGAAAATAAAGGAGATTTCTGGCTAGTTTTGATATGCATTCTATGGAAGGAACAAATGTAGGGAAAGAAGATCAAGGCTCTAAGGTTGAAGCCCCGGGAGAATCTGGATTTATTGATTTTCTTAGTTCAGATCGTTGGTTTCATCAAGACGATTCACTGGAGAACGGATACATTTCCTTTAGTAATCCTCAACAAAAACATCAAGTTCAATCATTGTCAGGCTATGGACATCTTGATAATCGAAGGTTCAATGGCCCTTCTCGTCCGATGGAAGGATGCCCGGAGGAGATTGCAAAGCTTGGTGAGATCCAAACTGGTGTTCAAGATGTGGAACCCAAGAAGTACCCACTTTCTCTAGCATCAATGGAGCTTCTTAAAAGTCACGGCAGCGGGTTGAATGGAGAGAGAATACATGAGCCAAGACTAGAACCATTATCCATGAAGGAGCCAACTACTAGACTGTCAACTGAAGATATCATGCGGATTGCTGGACAAAGATTTATTCAGTCTTCTTCCCAGGAAGTTGATGTCATGCCCATGCTTGGCTATCCTTTCGATCTTTCTTTCTCTGGACTTTCCAGTGAGGAAATAGAAGATATAGAGCTTGTTGATATCCTTCTTGCTTCTGCAGAGAAAGTCAGCAAAAGAGAATTTGAACGTGCTGGCAGATTGCTCAGGCAATGTGATTGGGTTTCTTCCAAAACTGGAAATCCTGTTCAAAGAGTAGTTTACCATTTTTCTGAAGCTCTTCATGTGAAGATTGATCGAGGGTCAATGGGCTCAGGGAATAAGGTTTCAACGAAGGACATTTTTGAAGTGGTTATGCGTCCTAGCTCTGTCGCCGTAGCTTACCGCCAACAAGTTCCATTCTGTCAGGTTGAACAATTTGCTGGAATCCAAGCAATTGTAGAAAACGTGGCCGAGGCAAAGAAAGTCCACATAATTGATCTCGGCCTTAAGTATGGAGTGCAATGGACTGCTTTGATGCAAGCACTTGCAACTCGACACGAATGCCCCCTTGAGCTTCTCAAGATAACTGCTGTGGGAACGTCTTCAAAGGAAATTGAGGACTCAGGTAAATGGTTAGTGGGTTTTGCCCAAAACATTAACTTGCCTTTCTCTTTCATGGTTGCTTCAATATCAGATGTGCTTGACCTCAAAAAAGATCAGTTTAAGCTTGATGATGAGGAAGCAACTGCTGTCTACTGTGAATTTTTCTTGTGGACCATGATTGGACAGCCAGGTCTCCTGGATTCTTTAATGGGAGTCATCAGAAAGATCAAGCCTTGTATAATGGTGGTCATTGAAGTTGAGTCAAATATCAATTCACCAGATTTTGTGAGCCGTTTTATAGAGGATCTTTTCTATGCTGGTGCTTATTTTGATTGTTTTGAGGCTTGCATGGAAAGGGATGCTATAAACAGATTTATTCTAGAGTCCATCTTTGGTCAAGCAATGAAAAATATTATTGTGTCTGAGGGAGAGGAACGGAGAGTCCGACATGTAAAGATTGATGTTTGGAGGGCTTTTTTCTCCCGTTTTGGGATGGAGGAGACATATCTTAGCATGTCTTCCTTGTTCCAAGCAGATCAGATGGTCAAGAATTTTGGTCGTGAGAAATCTTGTACACTTGATATGAATGGAAAATCCCTAATTATTGGGTGGAAGGGAACACAACTTCATTCGCTTTCAATTTGGAAGTTCCTTTGACAGACAAGTTGAAATACGGATTTGCATACAGTACCGAGTTTAGGCTCTATGCTGATTTTTTCATCTATATCGTTTCCAATAAGTTTTTGTTAATAAATCTGAACGCGGGATAATAAGCTGTACAGTTGCTTTTGATAGGTTGATCAAAAGCAATTGTGCACTAAACACCGTTCCTTTTCTAGTCTTTTGTTGCATGATTGCATCACTACTGTTATTCATGTGCTTTTATTAAATTGCAGAATGGTGAGTTTCGCCCAAAATGATTATATATTGACTATCATTTTTATGTTGATCCAAAGAACCTGTATAAGCAACCTTTTGTCTTTTCAAAACTTTCGCCTTCGTATTTCTGTGAAAATAGTATGATGGAAATGTGTAATGGTAGCATATGACTCTAAGAATGCAAGTGCTATAATGACTCTGTTTCTTGAGTTTTTTTAGTAAATTTTGAAAACATTGTATTTCAATTGCATTATCTTTTCTCTCCATCTACGGTCTCAATTTATAATCATTGACATATTTTGTTTGGGCAAAGACTGTGTTACTCCAGACCAAACTATGTTTCAACTATGTGTAGAAAATCCAATAATCAAGATGAGTTGGAGCTGATTTTGGCTGTTGTTGAGGTTGCAAGTTGTCACGACTCCATCGCTTCAGGATTTCAGCTCTTAGACTGTAAAATATGGTCCTTGACTTCTGTTGATATTTTTCAAATGTGTTTTGACAATTCAATTACTCAGCAGGATTCTTCTAGTACTTTCACCTACCCCATTTCAGTTTCCAATGCCCTTGAGTTGTTTTCACTTTATTGAAAGTTTTAAGTATTTGAATTATATATGTTTAAGTGTATTAGCATATGCAACCTATATATTGCTTGCAAAGTCATTGACCCCTTTTTCTGATAACATATTTACTTAACTAAGCTGCCTCATTTCTAGAATCAAGTCATTGAATTTATCCTGAGAAATAAAATTGAAAGAGAGAAAGGGATAGGTGTGGGTGGAGAAGCTATGTAACTGACCTGTATGCTACTTTTGATTGTGCCCTTTCACTATCCATTGATTTTCTGAGTCTTGATTCCGGTATTGTACTTGATTGTTCTGCTAAATTGTTTACCGTGATTTTGATTGATTATAGGTTATAGGATTTTCAGGTCATAAGGAGAGTAAAAAATTCAATTACTGAGCACAAGTGTGGAGAATCCATTAATTAGCTCTACTATTACTACAATCATAGCCAGACAATACCCTTTAATATGGCTCGTATCCTAAGTTCGTATGAATCAGTTTAACCTGTTCTATTTCAACATTGCACTCATTTGAAATCGCAATTTGGAAGATTGAATCCATATCCTTTCTTACCACTTCAAGCCATGTCTTACTCTTCGCTTACTAATCTCTCCTATACAAATTCTCTTGATTATCCTCACCGCCACACCACTATAGCTACATTGAACATGCCCATATCATAGCTGTTAATGTTTTTATTAATATATCCTTGCCTCAGACTGGAGAATCAAAGACAATTATTCATAAGAAGGTTTGGGGGAACTGTAATCAGTGGAACCTATCACATTTTCACTGAATTCACAATGGTTTCAGAGGGTTTAGTTATATATTACCCCGTTAATAATATGACGTTTTGTTGTGCAGTTGTTTGGTGCACCAAATGTTAGTTTAATAATTTCGTGTGAGGCTATAAAACAGGAAATATATTACAAAATGGAGAAAAAATTTGTTTTCCTTAGTCGGCCAGGTGAGTTATGTGTTGGGCCTTCTCATTCTTATCCATTCCCACGAAGCTGGACAAGCTGGAAACTGGCAAAGATTGTCGAGTTGGTCTCTTCTGACTTCTGAGGTCTGTCCTATTCAATAGCTGAAGACCAAGGAAACAAGGAATGTAAAGATATAATTGCAATACCCACCCAAAACCTGCCTGCTGTTGGTCTCCTAGGGAATAGAATATTGTAAGGTATGAATCATATTTTGCTCTTTCTTCTTGACATTTACTTCACTAATTACGTTCTCTTGTAGTTTTCATAGGAAGTGGACTTCTCAATGCCGTGTTTCTGTCTCTGAAACTTATCTCTGTTATTTGTTCTTATTTAAGAATATATCCAAACATTTTATTAGAACAACATTATTGTGGGACAATGCAGGCTGCATAGTGAAGTCTAGCTGTCAATATCATTGTTAATCTGCTTGATTATTTTATACGTTTTAGAAGCTATCAAATTAAATTTTAATTACAGGAATTTTTTTGTCTTGAAGTGTTCTGGAACAAGATAGTCGAAAGCTCTCTTATATTTAAGACTTGAATTTTTGAACTTATAGAAAGTAGTTATATATGCTGTCAAAATACTAAGGAAAAGAGAAGAATAAAAGAGATTACAGGGTAATTTTGATTATGGCTTTTATGTACCCTTTTAAGGAGTTAAGGTGTGGTAGAGCTGCGGATAATTCGTGTAATTCTGATATAAATTTGACGACAGTGGAAGGAAGAAATGGATGGAAGCAAGATCAAGCTTCTAAGATTGAAGACTGGGGAGAGTCTGGCAGTATTAATTTTCTTCGTTCTGAATGTGGGTTTTATCAAGATGATTTGTTGGACTATGAACTTCTTGATAATCCAAGTACCAAGGATCTTTCTTGCCCAATGGAAGCACGCCTGGTGGAGATTGCAAAGCTTGGTGAGATCCAAACGGAAGTTCAACATGTTTTGGAACCCAAGAAGCAAGAGATGTATCCATTCTCTCTGGCATCAATTGAGCTGCTTGAAAGTCACGGTAGTGGGCTCAAACTATTGAATGGAGAGAGAATACTTGAGCCAAGAAATGAATCAATGTGCATGAAGGTGCCAACTACTAGACTGTCAACTGAAGAAATTGTGCGGATTGCTGGTAAAAGATTCATTCAGGCTTCTTCACAGAAAGTTGATGTCACGCCCTTGCTTAGCAATCCTTTTGATCTTTCTTTCTCTGGACTTTCCAGTGAGGAATTAGAAGATATAGAGCTTGTCGATTTACTACTAGCCTCTGCAGAGAAAGTGTGCAATAAAGAATTTGAACGTGCCACCAAATTGCTAAGCCAATGTGATTACTTTTCTTCCAAAACTGGAAATCCTATTCAAAGATTAGTTTGTCATTTTTCTGAAGCTCTTCATGTGAAGATTGATCGAGAATCAAAAGGTTTAGGGAATAAGCTTTCAACAAAGGACGTTTTTGATGCAGTTGAGCGTCCCAGCTCTATGGGTGTAGCTTTTCACCAAGAACTTCCCTTCTGTCAGGTTGAACAATTTGTTGGAATCCAAGCAATTGTGGAAAACGTGGCCGAGGCAAAGAAAGTACACATAATTAATTTTGGCATCAGATACGGAATACAATGGACAATGTTGATGCAAACTCTTGCAACTCAACACGAATGCCCTCTTGAGCTTCTCAAGATAACTGCCGTGGGAACTGATTCAAAAGAAATGAAAGACACAGGTAAATGGTTAATGAGTTTGGCCCAAACCATAAACTTATCATTGTCTTTTATGGCTGTTTGACTTCAGACATGCTTGAGGACAAAGATTGCTTTGAGCTTGATGATGAAGAAACAATTGTGGTTTACTCTGAATTTTTCTTGTGGACTATGATTGGACAGCCGAGTCACCTGGATTCTTTAATGGGAGTAATCAGAAAGATCAAGCCTTGTATAATGGTGGTGATTGAAGTTGAGTCAAATCTCAATTCACCAGATTTTGTGATCCATTTTATAGAAGATCTTTTCTACATCAGTGCGTATTTTGATTGCCTGGAGTCCTGTATGCAAAGGGATGATAAAAACAGAATGACTCTGGAGTCAATCTTTAGTCAAGGAGCGAAGAATGTTGTGGTGGCTGAGGGAGAAGAACGGAGAGTCCGACATGTGAAGATTGATGTTTGGAGGGCTTTCTTCTTCCGTTTTGGGATGGAGGAGCAAGATCTTGGCACATCCTCCTTGTTGCAAGCAGATCGGATGGTCAAGAATTTCGCTCATTGGAGATCTTGTACACTTGATATGAATGGAAAATGCCTAATTATTGGGTGGAAGGGAACGCCACTTCACTCCCTTTCAGTTTGGAGATTCCTTCGCTAGACAAGTTGAAATGTGGAGTTGCATACAGTACAAACTCTAGGCTCTAATTGAATTTCTTCATCGATTTGTTGCCAGCAAGTTGATGCTTATTAGTTAGGAACTGAAAATACATTATTTGAACAAGTGCTTTTCGTAGGCTGTTGTTGATATGCTTTTATTAAATTCCAGAATGGTGAGGTTCCACCCAAAATGATAATCATATGTTGCCGGAATTTTTTGCTAGATTGTATGAACCTGTATAAGCTACTTTTATCTTTTCAATTTTCTCCTTGGAATTTTCTGTGGAAAAACATTGATGGAACTGGTTGTAATGGTAGCAGATGAGTCTACATAGTCTTCGGTTTAAGGATGCAAGTGCCATATTGTTTCCGTTTCACGCGTTTTTCTTAAGTAGATTCTGAAAACATACTTTTTCAATTGCATTGTCTTTTTCCCTCCACTCTGTCACATTTTTTCATTGAGACATTAATATTCCAGTTCATGCTTTTTATTGTTTGGGCAAATATCGGTTTACTTCTAACCAAGATGGTTTCAACTATGCATAGAAAATCCATTCAATGTAAGTTGAAATAATTAAGTTTTCACTATCACTTGATTTTCTTTTTCTTAGTCGTTATTTTAAAAATCTTATACTTGACTTTTTTTGCCCAGATTTTAATTGATTACAGGGTAGAGGAATTTCAGGTCCTAAGGAGCGTAATAATTCATTTACACAGCACGAGGGGTTGAGGGTCTACAAATTTTCTCTACACTCATATTTCAAGGCAAGCCAATCCGCAGTACCATGGCTGTTGTCCTGAGGTTGTATAAATCAGTTTAATCTGTTTTATTTTGAAGTTTCACTTATTTGAACTCTGCATGAATGTGTACATCAGTTGATAAAAAACTATAAGAAAGCTATACTGCCGTTTTTTTCCCTGTCGGGAGGAACGGGAAAGACAGAAAGAAAAACCTTTGTAATGAGAACACTCACTTTGAATTATCAGGTGTTACATCAGTCTGGGTTTTGTAGAACCCAGTAAATGATTCAGTGAATGGACAAGCCTTGCATTGATCACTGAATTATTGACCTCTTTTGTGGGATGACAGACTTAAAAGAACTTCAAACTTCAAAGCCCTGTGGGTCACTAGGACAATTACCGGGTATAGGAATGCTAGATCTCCATGTGCTCTTCCTTAACAGAAGAAAAGCTTTAGGTGTTGTGTGCTAAGCCAAGTAAGCTATTACTCATTAGGCCGGCTCTTTCTTGTCCGTGCAGAGCAACAAAGAACCTACAAACTGTTGGCTTGAGTCCTTCTTGTCTCATTCCAAGGGCTCATTTACTATTTTTCTTCTCTCATTTACACAAAGCCTGTCTGCTAAGTGCTAACTTAAAAGGTCGTAGAACATTCCGCTCTAGTTTTTGTCCTCAAGGATATTTTTATTTAAGATGGGAAGTCGGTCAGAAACCGTGTGACTATCCTTAGACAGCTGAGAACATTTTCTGGTATATTCATGTCTTGGATTTCCCTAGTTATAGGAATAATCTAAGTTTGACATGTCCTTGACTTCCCTATTTATAGTAATATACTAAGTTTGAAGGTCTGCAGTGTTCCTGGGAAGTTTAGCTGTGGTGCGGTCGCTTGCAAGAAGAGTAATTCTGATAATTTTTCAACAAGCATAATGGAGTGAATGGATGACAACAAAATCATCATCAGCTATATAATCTAAGGAATATGTCATTCCTACCCATGCACTGGAGAATGCAAAGCTTGGTGAAATCCCAACTGGAATACCGATAAGGCGATAATACACTGCGCAATCATAACTTTCTCAAGACTACTGTATAAGCCGGATGCTGGTACAGTACTTTTTTCATGCTGATGTCCCAAGTTTATGTGGATCTGAATAACTTATCTTTGTTTCAGATTTTTTTTTAATCCCTATTCCACCTAGATTTAATTTGTTCATATGCCAGTTGATGAACCATCGGAAAATATTGCTTCTGTTCTTATGCAGTGGGGAATAAAAAAGGACAGAAGTATTGAAAACACTTGATTGGAATCATCAGGTGAGGACATGACTCAGACATGAACTTTGTAAGAGGGGTACAAAAGAGGATTTAGGACAGCTTCAGCTTCTCCTCAATGGTCACTTCCTCGATCTTGTTGCCATGGCTTAACAGATTGAAGTCATGCATATCAGAGCATTTACCAGGCAATATTGTAGAACCAACCCCTTGATTCAGTGAATGAATAGGCCTTAGTACCTTCCGTGCAACGATCACTGAATTAATGACTTCGTCTGTTGGATGATAGATTGAAAGAACTTCAAAGCCAAGAAGTTCACTAGGATCGATAACTGGGTATAGGAATGCTCGAGCACCGTGTGCACTTCGCAGCAGAATAGAAGCTCCAGGAGCCATGTGCTCAGACAAGTGAGTAATTACTTGAGCCTTCCCTTTCTTGTCCATTCCAACTAGAGCAGCCAAGAAGACAACTTCATATTGTCTCAACTCACTTGATACATTCATAATATCGTCTGTGTGGAAAAACATTCTCTTCGACAAGTCAGGATCCGATGAAACTAATTTGACGGCCTTAGAATTCGCTGATGAATCAATATCATAGTTATGAAAGCAAGTAGTTTTGAGGTGATCTCTGGCCAGGACGATCGAGGTGAGAGGGAGAGGGCCAGAACCCACGAAGGCAATCCGGTTAGGAACCCGAGTGCAACTTTTGCTAAGCAGTGAAAATTCAAGTTGGGTGAGTTTGAGGTAATTGGAATAGTAAGGGAAGAGACTGATGTTCTTGATGGGGTTCTGGTGATCAGCTAATATGAGTGCAGAAAAATGACTCTCTAGGTGTCCCTCAGCTTCCCCACAAAGGTTTATTAGTTTCCACCTTACTTCAGTCACTCTCTCACTCAACTTTGTAATGTCAATGTGACATTGGGCGATGCATGTTTCCACAAGTTGGGTGAAAAGGCTGTTGACATGAATTGAGGGTTTGAGATTGTCTAAGCTAGAAATTTTGTGATAGATTTCACAGACTTTTTCCACAAGCAACTCCTCTTGGCAACCCATGAGGATAGTAGAGATATGAGGGTTTGAATAAGTAAAGAGCAGAGTACTCTCTCATACTTATAAGTAAGATGAGAGTTAGAGCAGAGGTGACAGAATGACTCAATGAAGCAGTGGTCTTAGTCAGGAGGCACTAGAGCCATGACCACTCAGACAACCGGTTCTGCATTTGGTGCATTCATGTCTGGTGGGTTTCTTCTTCCATCCATTAGGCCATTTTGCTCTTGCTCTGAGTAGAATGCCTAGGAAGAGCAAACCAATATGCTCATTTTCCGTAATTTAGCCGCAAAGTGATGCATAG
Organism: Tripterygium wilfordii; assembly: GCF_013401445.1. Classification (NCBI taxonomy): domain Eukaryota; kingdom Viridiplantae; phylum Streptophyta; class Magnoliopsida; order Celastrales; family Celastraceae; genus Tripterygium; species Tripterygium wilfordii. The sequence continues at coordinate 16,738,831 of NC_052244.1, read as the reverse complement.
TCTGCCAATGCTTTTGCACGCCAGCAATGGGATGATGAGACACAGCACCATAGATAAGAAAAGGAGGCACTCCCGGACTGCCTTGTGAAAAGCTTATGAGCATATTATGTCGACATTTGATGTCGTCACCGAAGTTCATTTTAAAAAAACCAATTTTAGTGCGGTATTTTTTTATATTATTACGCTTGACGAGGTCCAAAATCGGACCGGTTCCTTGATTATTCGGTACTCTGGCTGCTCGATTCTATCGACGTATCAAGGGTCGAGCTAGAAATCAAGAAAATGATGTTTTGTCCTGAGTAGGAGAAAATGTGAGTTTTGGCATTCTTGAGGTGTACCTAGGCTCTAGGGGTACGCTTCTACACTCAAGTATGCTTGATAGAAACTAAAGTTATGGATGTTACTCGGTGCTAGGAGCTCTCTTTAGCTAACAGTGAAATTGTGTCCCTGATTTCCCTAGGTGGAGTTCCCTTTTACATGATTCATGAATAATTGATTTATCATGATTTGGGGTGAGATTTGTGGGGTGAATTTTTTCTTTATTTCTTCCTTATTTGACGGTGAGAGCTATTCCGAGGTGTTTTGGTCTCCTAGTTACTAAGGTATGACTCTTCGACCCTCCCAAGAAGTCTTGTCTAGGTGACATTTTGGTTGACAGAGATGTTTCTTGATAGGTTATATTGCTCGGTTAATTCCCTTTTGGTCAATGGGATGATGCGTGTCAACATCTCGTTAGGAGTAGTTTCGGTATCATCAATACTAATCCTATTTTGTGCGTTGGATCTCTAATGATAAATGTAGTTAACTGCATGGTTTCTTTGCATGTCTCGTAATCCCATTTAATTGATCAAATTCTTTCAAATTAAGCAGTAATTTTTATGGATTATTTTGAAATATTTTCTTACAGTCCTCTTCAATTTGTCAATATTTTCCTAGAAACACTGATATTATTGATATCCGTATCGCCAATCGGATCATCTCTATTAGGCCCAAGCCTGATCACTCAGTAATCACGTACTAACACCCAGGCCCATTATCCTGCATTCCATCATACATTACCTAGGCCCACTATGGACATCGCTAATAGTGACGTGAACTCGGCGGGGCTTAAAATTGTGCATGCAAATTATTACATCTACGGATATCGATATTTGGCCCATCTGTGGTCATTGGGCTCGGACCAGGCCCATAATTGTACACGCAAATCTTCTCCATATCCACATGCTGGAAGCAGTTCTTGTTTCTTGACAAAACTGAAGCTTTTGGAGAGTAGGGATGGCAAATTATATCTGGTTTGGATGATTGAAATGGGTAAATATTTTTTTAAGTAAATGGAGGAACTTGGTATTAGGGCAAGTTTTAATCACCAACATGACAAAACATAGTTTTTGATATATGTAACTGATAATATCTTGGTAGTCGTGGTAATTATTTTAAAATCAATATTTGTACCTTTGATGGTATCTACTGTAAATTATTTTCCGCCATTTGTGAGTACGGTTTCGGATTGGACAACATAATGTATTTACGAAATATTTATATCTTCGGACTCAAACACGGATTGAATTTCGGATGTATTTAATTGATCACATTCAAATTGGTTTAAATCCACACAAATAAATTGGACAATAATGTTATCCGGGTTAAGGTCCGAAGTCCCAACAACTAAAATAAATAAGATTTATATGTTTTAAGCGGAACCCGATTTTAAATAGAAAATTAAAAGAAAAAAGGAAAGTAGTAGAAAATTAAGCAAATCTGGACTCAGCGGTTTTCACGCTTCCCTTGGCGCGTGGGTGAAACAACGTTCACGGTTCATCTAACCCAGCAGAAGATTAGGCCTGAACATATAAAACGGCCTCGTTTTCAATCTTGTTCTCTGTTTCATCTTCTTCTCTACTCCCTCTCCAATTTCTTTTCGTTTTTCCTAGAGGAACCGTACAGAACGAGGAACTCGGTCTCCCAGCATCTGAAAGTCTTCGTCTCGCTCGTGCTCTACATTCTTCTTTTTCTTGTTGAATTTAATTTTTATAGTTGCAGTTTTTGCCCTCATCGATTCCCATCGACTGTTGCCTTTCAATCCGCCAAGCAAGTTACAAAACGGCATCCTCTTGTTTCGAAAGAATACTCCATTGAATGCTTCTGTTACGGTAAGACTTCTTGTTTGGTAATCTTATTTGATTGTTGACGTTTTATTTTTAATTAGATAGGGATTGCTCATATGTGAGATTAGATATCAATTTTGGTTTGTTTGGTGAAGCTTATTGTATTTTCGATTGTGTAATGGTAGAAGGTAGAAAAAAGGGATTGAATTCTAGGGTTTGTGATTCTGGCATAGAGTGATGCATTATGGATTATTGCGGCTCAGGTCTTCAAAAGCTTAGAAAGGCGGTCTGGGATTTTCAGGGACTGCCTTTATGGTTAAGTCTAGTTGATGCATTATAAGAGGTTCTTTCTATTCTCTCTCTCTCTCTCTCTCATCTTTTTGTGTTTTCTCTATGTATCGGCGCAGATTGAATGGAATAGTGATTGCTTGTCAGAGTCAGTTGAGTGAGTTTTGAATTGCATTGTTAGTTTATTGCAATACACTCACTCTCCATCTCACTCACACACACTCTTTTATGTACTATAGCCTTTGGCTGTAAAGATGCGTATCATTTGGTCGCACAACCGGTATTTTCTAATGGATTGAGGTTCACAAGTTTAGCGAAGTTATACACTGGCTGCCAAACAACCCCAATCCTCCTCCTATGAGGTTTGGCAGGATCATCATGTGAAGTTGCCCTTACCCAGCAGAGTTTCATGCACCTATGTATGTAAATATGTATATGTATATGTATATAGGAAGGGAGATCATAATTTTTTGGTTTTGTGGATGGATTGACCGTGATATAAACAGTGCCTGTGTGGTGATATATGACGAGGCTGTGAGCTTTATTTTCTTGGGAAGCTGGAAATTTTGCTTTGGGGAAGTGGGAATATATGAGAAACATCTCAGAATACTAAAAATGTAGATGGAAGCTTGATTTTTGTTGCTAGAGTTAGCTGAGTATTTCATGCCAATAAATCCACCTATAATTCTTTCATATCAATAAATCCCCAATAGTTAAGTCTTCGCTAGTCTAGAGTTTGAGCTGGTATATCGTGATGACTTCATACTCAGTACTATCACTCTTATCATGATGATTTCATACTCAGCACTATCAGTCATACCTTGTTAGTAAGTTCAAGCGATGATAATATTAGGTCATTATGCAATGGAAACTTCTTGGTTGTATCATTCCTCGTGGTTATCAGGTTATGTCAAAGTCCATGTTTTATGTGGGATATTTCAATTGCTTTGTTACTCTTTTTTTCTTTTTTAATGTCGAAGAAACTTTACTGAGGGTCACCAAGTGAGTGCAACCAGAAAGCAAAAGTACAAAGCAGATGAATTACGAAGAAAGAAAATAAAGAAATGAAAGAGCACTGGTTTCATCGAAATTTATAATTTCTAAAAGGTTGACCAAAACCTGGTCATAGAGAGCCAGTTGTACTTGAATTTGCCCAATTCAGTTTCTTTCCCATTGAAGAGTTTGTTGTTTCTTTCTCATTTGATAAATGAAGTATTTTATTTATGATTTTATTATATATTGAGTTTTTTCTTTCTATGATATACAGTAAAAATGGCTTTCCAGAAATACATTCCTTGTGGTGGTGCTCCTTCTGCGAGTATGAAGGCTTTGGGTTTTTCCTCTCGGGTGTCGCAAAATGCTCAACTTACAAATCTAGCAAACCCAGAGACAAGTCATACGGATGAGCCTGAAGTTGATATTGATCTCAGAGAAATTTATTTTTTGATCATGCATTTCTTATCAGGTGGCCCATGCCACAGAACTTATGAACAGCTTCAGAGTGAACTTCTTGAACGTCAACTCTTACCTAGGAGATATCATGCCTGGTACTCAAGGACTGGGGTATGTAGGGGAGATGAAAACGATGATGGTGTGTCTTTCCCGTTACCTTACACAAAGTTGGCTGAGAGGTATAATATGCTTTCTACGTTGTGCTCTCCTTTTTTTTCCTCTGGCCAATGTTAATTGATGTTTTAAGCAGTCTTATTTTATTTATATTTTGTATAGTGGTTGCTTATAGTCATGGCTAATGACATTTTTCTTACTAGATTTTTATTCTAACAGAAGCTATTATTTAGGTGAAATGCAGATCGTGCGTGTTTTTTTTGCCTGGGTGTATATATTATCACTTTCTGTTATTTATATGTTCTTAGGTACCCTCACATTGAGAAGGATCACTTAGTAAAGCTTTTGAAGCAGTTGATGATAGCTGAAGCCTCTCCATCTCAAGGCATGATCCTTGGACATGCTCCAAATGCAGCTGATGTTCCTACTCTTTTGGGAAAGGGGTCATATTCACTTTTGAGCCGTATGTGAATTACTTATGCTAGACCTTATCTGCAAGTGTATCTCTCATTTAATTTGAAAAGATTGAAGCACTGAGGGGGGACTGCTTGTGTTGTACGGTACAAAGTCTATTATGAATGTTTACGAGATATGTTGTCATTGACGTAAAAAATCTAATCCACATGATTTGATTGCTAATAACAAAAGTTACAATTAGTTATTATAGATGCGGTGGCTGCTAGTTTCTCTCTTTCCACAACAAGAATGTCTGTCATATAGCTCCTCCAATCTTTCCTGATTCCTTTGACGAATGTCGTCCCATTTGCCCCAAGCAACACTCTCCTGTCTAATTATAGCACTTTTGAACCAAGATATCCCCATTCTGTTAATACTATTTGTTTTTAATTGAGCTAATTGACGAAATGTCTGTTTTTCTTTTCCCATTTAATCTGGAAAGTACATTTTTCCTGTTGATATGCTCGTGTGTTTTTTTTGGATATTATATTCATTTAGATTTGTAAGAATCCTCGATTCTTTTTTCTAGTTTGCTTTCTTTGTGGAAGGAACTTCCTTTTCCTTTACATGAAGGGAAATTTTCTGTTTAAAATATAATTTGTTTGTGCAATCTTTTAAGGTCTTCTTATTTTTTTATGTACTTCTCTTTTACAGATAAAAGGGACCAAGCAAAGAATGAAATCAAATCTCTTCCTGCTCACATGCGTTGGCCTCACATGCATACTGACCAAGTTCATGGGTTAAGCCTGAGAGAGATTGGTGGTGGATTTACAAGACACCACCGTGCACCATCTATACGCTCAGCATGTTATGCCATTGCAAAGCCGTCAACAATGGTACAGAAAATGCAAAACATAAAGAAGACGCGTGGACACCGAAATGCTGTGTATTGTGGTATGAGCTTTATAATTTTTTTAGAAGTGAAGGTTTAATTCATATTATATCTTATGTAGTTAGTTCTCATGTTAGGACTAAGATCTACAAAAAGTGTACAGTGAAAACTAGAGCTCATAGAACCGAAAGAGAAGGGCTCTCAATTTCATGATCTTGATTTTTCTTGCATTGTATGGTTTTTAGTTATTTACTTTATTATTTTCGTGGCATAAGTGTGTAAGTACATATATTTCAAGGCATTATAGAGGAAAAATTAAAGATGGGATTTTTGTTTGTTGAGAGAGTTCTGCTTCTGCCCAACCTCAAGAGTCCTTCCCTGTGAGTTTCATCAGTTTATTATGGTCATCGATTCATAGCTGTTCTGTGTTTATCCTCTCTTTTTTTTCCTGGAGCGTCATTTTTAATTGAATCTTCTAGGAATTACCATCATGCGTCTCCTGCAACAAATTCGCATTTCGTAAGAGCTTCTTAAATAATGTTGAAGTTTAACTAGCATTCGGCTATAACTTTTTTTGAGGCAGTTCCCCATCTTTATGGTTCTTGAATAATAAAGTCAGGTGCTTATAGATCTGTGGTTGTTTGGCTCTAGGTCTCACTTTTATTCAACTCAAACAGAAAAAGGTGCTTTGTGTTGTTTATTTGTTCCTTTTTTGCCTTCCAACTTTGCTACTTAGTGCAATTTCTCATTTGACTTTGTAAGGTTGAGCATGGTTCAGCATTTTCATATGTTCAGATGGTGATCACTAATGTTATTACCATGTGTAATCCTGCAGCGATATTTGACCGCTCTGGGAGATACGTTATTACTGGTTCAGATGATCGCCTTGTGAAGATCTGGTCTATGGAAACTGCATATTGCTTGACGAGCTGCCGTGGTCATGAAGTGAGTTGGTTATTCAATGTATCAAACTTCTATTGATTGTTTGTATTTTTTGGTTTTTGCCTGCTTTTAGTTTATGTTACATTTTCTTGTATGCAACAAGGGTGACATTACTGACTTGGCTGTGAGTTCCAACAATTCTATGGTGGCTTCCTCTTCAAATGACTGTATCATTCGAGTTGTAAGCTTCATTATCGTCTTAAGCTATATGTCTTTTTTTTAATCTCTCCCCCCCTCAAACTTGTTTTCTTATGTTGTTTCTGGTTCTTGCAGTGGCGTTTGCCTGACGGGCTTCCAGTTTCAGTTCTCCGTGGACATACTGGAGCTGTTACTGCCATTGAATTTAGGCCTGGCTCTGCATACCACCTTCTTTCGTACGTCTTATCCCTGATCGTTATGGTTATTTTACATGGAGTGTCTACACAATCTTTAGGTTTTTGGGTGTTTGCTGGCTTCTATTGTAGAACTTAATCACAGGCATCATGTAAAAGTTTACTGGGAATCAAATGTGCCTTTTCTTCTCTGTTTTAAGGAGGGAAATCACTTCTCTGTAGTTTAAAATTTGACTATTAACTTGAAGTAGTTCTTGATTTGTTGCTCTGCTTAATTATATGGTGTGGATTCTAGCACTGTTTTTGTGCTACTTAAAAATAGTCTGCCTGCAGATGAGAGTTGATAAACTTAATTGTTTCCTATTGACCCTTTCCTTATTGAAGGTAAAAATTTTGTTGGCCTATTGACGCCTTTTGTGGAAAGATATGAATAGATGCACTTTGAAACCTTCATCTGGTGATGTTAATGTAACGTTTCCTTATCCTCTGCACAGATCGTCTGATGATGGTACATGTAGGATATGGGATGTCAGGAATTCCTCACCTGGTCCACGCATATATGTTCCAAAGCCTGCTGGTTCTATATCCGGTTAGTATTTTTTTTCCCTCTTTACTTTATCCAAGTGTACTTTTTTATTTTCTTTCTTTTCTTTTGGTGTGAACATGATTATTTTTCTGCTACATGTGAAACTAACTATAAGAAAAATGGAAAAATTGCAGGGAAGAATAATGGTGCTTCCTCAAGTGCTGGTCCTCAGAGCCATCAAATCTTTTGTTGTGCATTCAATGCTAATGGAACTGTCTTTGTCACTGGTAGCTCGGACACCCTTGCTAGGGTACATCTGAAGATCTTGGCTTTCACATGTTTTATGCATGAACATTTTACCTGGCTATGCTAGCTCGGATACGCTTGCTAATTTGTGTGTAACAATTTTTAGTGTCTCTGGCTGCTTGTGTGAGAGACCTGCTGCTTTAACTTTACAATATATTGTTACTTGCAGGTGTGGAATGCTTGTAAACCTAGTTTAGAAGATTCAGGTCAGCCAATGCATGAGATAGATGTATTGTCTGGCCATGAGAATGACGTCAATTATGTGCAATTTAGGTTAGTATGTCATTTCTACCACCATATACAGTAAGTCTTGACTGCTGATATATGATACCTTATTTTGCAGTGGATGTGCTGTGACATCTAGATTTTATCTGGTTGATAGCTCAAAAGAAGATGGTATTCCTAAATTTAGAAATTCATGGTGCGTATGGAGATCTATCTTTTAGGTTCTTTGAGACATGGACTATTCTTTTTATTGCTGATACTAATATGCAATCATGTCATATATATGTTTTCAGGTTTTCTCATGACAACATAGTCACATGTTCTCGTGATGGCAGTGCAATAATCTGGATTCCAAGATCGCGTAGATCACATGTAATCTTAACTATGATAGATAACTTTTAGTTTCTGCCTTTTTGATTTTATAACTTTTTTCTAATGAGATTGATTTTATGGCCTTTCTGTAAATTTGTTCTTTTATTCCTTTCAGCCTTGATTGTTTATTCTCTATATTTATGTGCCCATTGTTTGTGTTTCCAGGGGAAAGTTGGCCGATGGACACGTGCATATCATCTTAAAGTTCCCCCTCCTCCTTTGCCACCTCAACCTCCAAGAGGGGGGCCTCGTCAGAGAGTTCTTCCAACTCCTCGTGGTGTCAATATGATTGTGTGGAGCCTAGACAATCGCTTTGTCCTTGCTGCTATCATGGGTTTGTGGTTAATTCATGCACCAACTTGTCTTTGCCCCCTTCCCCTTTAACTTGATCCTTTAATAAATAGAACCAGTTCGTTTTTGGTATACTACTCACAGTGTATTCACGGCATTATGGAGAAGCAATGAAGCAATCTTACCATTGTGTCAAGCTGTTTCATGCCACACATCCCAAACACAATGTCCCACTATGCAGTCTAAAAAATGTGTTCTGATTTTGATTCAAAGTATCTTTCATATTTTCTTTGTTTGCAGTCTTGATTGAAGCATTGCCTTTGATGCATCATATTTTTAATCATTGTCTGTTTGAATAAATCGTGGAGAGCCTTACACGGGTTTCAATTTAATTTTCTTGAACAATTCTGAAGCACAATGCTCTCATCGTGCATTTTGCTGAGGTGCCAAGTCCTACTATTTCAATGAATAATTTGTTTTTACTGCAATGCAGATTGCAGAATATGTGTTTGGAATGCAGCTGATGGTAGCTTAGTTCATTCCTTGACGGGTCATACTGAATCTGTGAGTGGTTCAATCGTTTGAAGTTGATTTCTGCTTGAATCTTGTTATCTTGTGTTTGTTAAAAGTAAGAACATTTGTAGGACAAAAGATACATCATGTACCTTTATATTTACCGTTTTCTTTTGTTTTTGTATTTTTTTTCTTCTCAATATCATTAGATTGCCTAATGAAAAATCTGTGACAACGTGGTAAAATTGCTTGACCACAACCCAGGAATCACATGTTCAAATACTGGAAACAGCCTCACAATGTTTGGCTGAGGGTGCGTCTGTATTTCTGTTCCCGTCTCTGCCTCCACTTCTGGAGCCTTGTTCACGGGAGTTATCTTGTATTATCTTCTAGTCAATTGAAGTGTATGAAATATGTGTGGGATAATTAGTGTCTAGTCTACTTCCTCCGTCCTTGTGCTGTTGTGCACTGGTTACAGTCTCTTTCTTGTTTCTGCTGATCACGTTCATGATTTCTTGAAAATGTATCTTAAGGGTGGAAGTCTAGAAAGAGGTTATCAGGAAAGCAACTAGCCTTACGTAGTCTTGATTGCAAGAGATTCATTGCAGTCTGTTCTGCGACACTGCTTGCATAAAATAATTCATTTTCTTCCTGATGACCATTTAGTAGCTTATATACCATATTATGTGTTGATTATGTTAATTGCAAAAATTTACTAGGTCAGTATGAGCCCCATCCCTTAGATTTAATAAATTCACTGCATACTGACCATGTACCAGATTCTGTGTTGATTAAGTTAATTGCAAAAGCTTAATATGTCATTATGAGCCCCGTCACTTAGATTCTCTAAATTCAATGTATACTGACAGAGTTTGATCTAACTAGTTAAATGGTGAAAATATTGTCTTTAGAAAGGGTAGAGTGAACAGGATAGAAGAAACATCTCCTACATCAGATGCATTCCTTATGTCTTGTTGATTCTCTTTGCGAACCATATCTGTTCTTGATCCTTTTTTGATTTCTTTTTTAACTCCATATTTAGTCATTGGGAAAGTATTTCAAATACATAATAATCTTGTTGTTGAAGCATTGTAATCGTAATCTTTTCCTACCTCCCATCATTATGTATAGTTGGTCATGTTTGCCCTGTTGCTGTTGCCTTCTTACCTTCTCATAGAAATGTTTTGAGTTCTTTTTTAAGTCTCTTAACCTGCTCTTTTTTGGAGTTGATATGCATGCTTTTTGTCTCCAAAAGATGCTATTACGGTGATGTGCAGTCCCAATAAGGTTTTGCAAATGATCAACCTTTATGTAATAATCCTTTTGAAAACTAAGATTGTCCCTGTAAGCACTAGACTAGAGTTTCTTTTGCATCTTACTCATCCAATAACCAATTTCACTTTTTGCTTCCGGCGTCAGTGCCTGTTAGTTCAATTGTATGGATCATGTTGGATTTCATTACGTTATGTACTTTACTTATCAGATCAGTTAGATGTTTACGTCTAACCATAATTGTTTTTTCGGCAGACATATGTTCTGGATGTTCATCCCTTTAACCCTCGGATAGCTATGAGTGCTGGCTATGATGGGAGGGCAATAGTGTGGGATGTGAGTTTTCAATTTCTCAAAGCCTGTTTTCGTAAGAGTTTCTTTTAATTTATTTCTATTGAATGGTTCATTTTTTATTCAGATATGGGAGGGTGTACCGATTCGAACATACGAAATTTCGCGTTTCAAATTAGTTGATGGAAAATTTTCACCGTAAGTGCATTAATAATGAATATTGATTCAATTTCTTCTTGCACCTGATCTACTTGACACTACTCTTCTATTTTGGTCATGACTTTTTATTTGCTTGAGCACTTATTCTTGGTTTCATGGAAGTTTGATATCTGATTTTTTTAGAACTGTTATTGCTGTGTTTTGTTGATACTTTTGAATAGTGTCTGAAATGGTAATGTTTCTGGCAGTCCAAAATAATTTCCGCTAACCTAGGTTTCAAATTATACAAGGACATAAAATTGGCCCATGACCTTCATAAATAATTACAAGATATGAAATGCCTGAAACTTCTAATTGTGGAAAATATTTTTTTCCTACACATCACTGGGTTACCTAAATCAGCAAGGAGTGTTTTCGTATGACTTGATGGAATCAGAAGTATGATTTAACCTAGTTCACCCGTTGAGTTTGAACTGCCAGTATACTTGGTTGCGATTGAGGACTAGATTAGTAGATTGGCATCATTTTTGCTTATTGAAGATTGGTTAAAGAAAGCAGTTTATAGAAGCTTATATATGATTCAATTTGAACTTGCATATTTTTTTAGTGCTTATGCTTATTTTGGGCGAGAAATGGTGGTTGGTAAATTTTTTAAAAGCAACTTACGAGACTTTGCTCCTACTTATTGTTAAGTGTGAAAATGTATATAAAAGGTGTGAGACGCTTCAACCCAACAGGTTAATTTATTGGGTTCAAACATTACCTTTTTGCGTTTGTTGTTGCCCTAGTGTTGGGCCTCGTTTGTTGTGCTCATGTTGGGCCATTAGAGTAGTCCAGCCCACACGTGAGGGGGAGTGTTAGAATATATATATAAAAGGTGTGAAATGCAAACCAAGAAGTTAACTTATTGGGTTGAATGACAAAGTAACTAATCTTAACAAAAAGTATCTGTGTGAGTGCCTGATAGAGTCACAGAATCAAATAGGGAAACAGAGAATCAGAGTGTAAATCTCAACTAATGATATTGATAATATATAAGAACCCTTGTCTATTACAACCAGAAAAGGTAAAGGGAAACAAAGCAACAATGAAAGATAACTCTAGTCTTCGAGGGACTAGGACCTCCTACTATTTTTTAGAATTCTCTGGACTTGAATGACCCCCTCCTGCCAACGGCCAGCACCTAAAAACACCACCAGCAGCACCAAGCAGACAGACGTTAAACCAGTGAGACAAAAACAGGTGCTCCACTAGTAATCATCCACGTGTCACTCTCTTCTGATATTTTTTAATAATAGTGGGTCTATCAGTGCCTAGACACTTTTATTTTCAATATATAATTAGCTATTGAAAAACTGTCTCTCTTGCCCTTCCCCTACCTCGCTTCAAGTGGGGGAGTCTTGTGTAGAGATTTGTTTAACCACTTAAAACGTGTATAAAATCTTCTTCAAGCAATTTTGAATAAGGACAAGGACACCGAACTGGACCTGAGCTTGAGTCTTAATGACACGACTCAGTAAAGCACACCCAAAATAGAGTTATGTCATGCGATTATGTGTTTTTCATGGTAGGCATGTGATGTCGTTATCAGACAGATTGTTATCTATGATACTGTTTTTTTTTCTGAATTTAGTTATGTGCATCACAATATAGATGGACATGGATTGACCTTATTCCATATAACCTCTCTATGATGTAGGGATGGAACATCCATAATTCTCTCGGATGATGTTGGTCAATTATACATATTAAATACTGGCCAGGGTGAGTCCCAAGAGGATGCAAAATATGATCAGGTATTTGGACACCAAAAACTATTGGTTTATAATGTTTTGCTCATAGATAGCATCCTGGGATTTTTGTTTCTTATTCTTTATTCAATTCTCTAACAGTTCTTCCTTGGCGATTATCGTCCCCTCATCCAAGACACGTATGGAAATGTGGTTGACCGGGTTAGTTAACCATTTAGATTTTTGTCATCTATTTTCCTTTTTACTTTTTCTGCTTCATCTTATGTATATCAGGTAGTGGTTTGCTATCATTTTAGGGAGTTTGTAATTATCATAAAGCAGATGTCCTTGTTCCTCCTACAAGATCGGTATTAAGAACTTGTTTCCATGTTCATTAGGGAAAATTTATTTTTTTCACACTAATTTTAACCTTTCCTCTTCATGTTCTCGTTGTTGCATGTGTAGGTATGACAAAGTAAATAAATCATGTCTGTATGTGAGTGAGTAAGTGTGCGTGTGAGAGAGAGAGAGAGAGAGAGATAGGGCACCACAATGGTTGATTTCAAAAAGTAACTTATCATGTCGTGGTGTCTGTTACGAAAGAGACAGTAGTCGAAAACCTTGTATTTCATACATCTCATACATTACTACATATACAACCCTAATACTGTCTAGTATACTCTCAATATATATGTGCAATGACTAAACTAACCTTACATATTCTAACACTCCCCCTCAAGTTGGAGCATAGATGTCAATCATGCCCAACTTGTTACAAATATTAGTTATCCGACTCCCTGGTAGAGGTTTAGTAAATACATCAGCTATTTGATCTCCAGTCCTAACATGCCTAAGACAAACCATTCCTTGTTGGAGTTTCTCTCGAATGAAATGACAGTCAACCTCGATATGTTTTGTACGTTCATGAAACACTGAATTAGAAGCAATATGAATAGCTGCTTGATTATCACACCACAATTGCATAGGAGCTGAGTCCTTCATACCAATCTCCTCAAGTAGGTGACGAACCCACATAAGTTCACAAATAGATTGCGCCATGGCTCTATACTCAGACTCTGCACTCGATTTTGCCACCACACTCTGCTTCTTACTTTTCCATGATATCAAATTCCCGCCAACGAAGACACAATAACCGGTAGTAGACCGTCTGTCTATAGGACAACCCGCCCAATCAGCATCCGAGAATCCTTCCACTCCAATGTTATTGTGATCTTTATAAACAACACCACGACCTGTTCCTTTTACTCTAACGTGACCGTGATCCTTATAAACAATACCACGGCCTGGAGCACCCTTAAGGTACCTCAAAATGTGAATTACTGTATCCCAGTGAGATGTCCGAGGAGATGACATAAACTGACTAACCACACTTACTGGAAAAGCAATGTCTGGCCGCGTCACCATAAGATAATTAAGTTTTCCAACCAATCGCCTGTACTGTTCTGGATCAGCAAGTAGAACACCATCTTCAGCAGCCAATTTCACATTAGGCACCATAGGTGCCTCACAGGGTTTAGCATCAGTCAACCCTGTTTCATTGAGTATATCAAGTACATATTTCCTCTGAGATAGAAAAACACCTTGCTTACTACGTGACACTTCAATACCCAAGAAATACCTGAGAGGTCCAAGATCCTTTGTTTGGAATTTGGTGTGAAGAAATGACTTGAGAGCAGTAATACCCACACTATCACTCCCAGTAATCACAATATCATCAACATAGACCACCAAAAGTATACAACCTAGTTTAGATTGTCTGTAGAAAACAGAATGATCAAGAGCACTCCGGCACAATCCAAACTCAATAACCACATCACTAAATCTACCAAACCAAGCGCGAGGAGATTGTTTCAACCCATATAATGATTTCCGAAGAAAACATACCTTCCCAGACTGCCCCTGAGCAACAAACCCGGGTGGTTGCTCCATGTAGACCTCTTCTACCAAATCACCATGTAAGAAGGCATTCTTAACATCTAACTGATGTAAAGGCCAATGATAGGTAGCAGCCAGAGAAATAAACAATCGAATAGAAGCAATCTTGGCAACAGGAGAAAATGTCTCCAAATAATCAACACCATATGTCTGAGCATAGCCCTTTGCCACTAACCGAGCCTTCAAGCGAGCCATAGAACCATTGGGGTTCACTTTAACAGTGAAGACCCACTTACGACCAATAGCATGTTTTCCAATTGGGAGGGAAACAAGATTCCAAGTACCATTCTCCTTAAGAGCAAACATCTCATCTTCCATTGCCTGCCGCCACCCAGAATGAGAAAGGGCCTCGGAAAGAGACTTAGGAACAGTAACAGAATCAAGAGAAGAAACAGTTGACCGAGAAACAAGAGATAGACCTTTATAAGAAACAAATGAAGAGATAGGATAGGTACAAGATCGTTTACCTTTACGGAGAGCAATAGGTAAATCAGGACTAGCATCCGGAGTGAGAGAACTCGAATCTGGAGATGAAGAGGCAGGTAAAGGCTGAGTGTCTTGGTCTGTCATAGGTGCCACAGAAGAATCCACTGGAGGTGCCGAAGGATGGTGCCAGCTATGACGAGAATATGTGTGAGTGCTGGGAGGACGAGAAGACTCAGGAGGAGGATCAGGTTCAGACATACGGTAGACAAGAAACTCATCCTCGGGAGCAAAAGGAGATGTAGAAGAACTACTACCATAAGGAGTAGACTCAAAAAATGTAACATCAGCTGAGATTAAATAGCGACCTAGATCAGGAGAGAAACAACGATACCCTTTTTGATGACGAGAATATCCCAAGAAGACACATTTCAGATACCGCGGGTCAAGTTTAGTGACTTTAGGTCGGACATCCTGCACAAAACACACACATCCAAATATACGTGGGGGAAGACAGAATAGAGGCTGAGAAGGAAACATAACCGAAAAGGGAATACGACCATCAAGAATCGAAGAAGGCATACGATTGATTAAGTAACATGCAGTATGAACAGCATCAGCCCAAAAGACCTTAGAAACTTTCATATGAAATAATAAAGCCCTGGCAACTTCCATCAAGTGACGATTCTTTCTTTCAGCCACCCCATTTTGTTGTGGGGTGACAACACAAGATGACTGATGAACAATGCCATTTTGAACAAGATAAGAAGAAAAAGAGTTAGAGAAATACTCTTTGGCATTGTCACTACGGAAAATCCGAATAGAAGCATTATTCTGAGTTTTAACTTCAGCATGAAAAGCACAAAATATAGAATATAACTCAGAACGATTTTTCATTAAATATAACCAAGTTACCCGAGTAAAATCATCAACTAAAGTAACAAAATAACGAAATCCAGACTGAGACATAACAGGACAAGGACCCCAAATATCGGAATGAATCAACTCAAAGGGGGACGCAACCCGTTTATGAACTCGAGGAATGTAAGACGCTCGATGGTGTTTGGCAAACTGACATGCCTCACACGCTAACTGAGACACTGAACCTAAAGACGGACAAAGACGCTTTAAAACTTGTAACGAAGGATGACCAAGTTGACAATGCAGCTGATAAAATGAGGTAGTAATAGTGGAAGCAACTGGCCGTGGCACTGGTGAAGATTCAGCAGCAAGAACGTACAGACCATTGGACAAGCGACCTCTACCAATAACCTTCTTCGTCACCAGATCCTGAAATAGACAATAATCAGGAAAAAAGTGAACAGAGCAATGCAATGCTTGAGTGATTCGACTGACAGATAATAGATTAAAAGGGAAATGAGGTAAACACAAAACAGAAGAGAGAGATAAAGTGGAAGTAGGTGAGGCCGTGCCACTACCAAGCACAGGAACATGTGAACCATCGGCTAGAGTGACATTTGGTAGAGTGGGGGAGGACTGAAATGAAGAAAGGATACCTGTGTTGCTAGTCATGTGATCGGTGGCTCCGGAGTCAATGACCCAATCACCGAAGGATGAAGAAAGACATGCAGTTGGATTACCTGACTGAACAAGAGTGGCAGCAGACTGGGTAGCTTGAAATTGAGTAAACCGAGCATATTCATCGGCCGATATCAGAATATGGCCATCAGGTTTGGATGCTATGGAAGAAGATACAACCCCGGTAGGAGTAGGCAAAATACCCTCCTGAGTGACAGCATTAGCAAACCGTGAAGAGGCAGATGGTTTACCATTCAATTTCCAACAATTCTTTTTCAAATGACCCTGCTCACCACAATGATAACATATCCTTGGACCTCCACGTCCTCCACTATCACGGCCACCACCACGAGCTCCTCGACCACCACTACGACCACCCCTATTACCACCAGCTGGTGGTGTCCAACCCAATAAAGTAGAGGTATCACCCGAAACAGCAGATACTCCCGAGGTGTCGTGACTAGAATCCTTACAAACTTTGCGCAAGCGAGAGAATGCTTCAGCTAGGGAAGGTAACTCTGAATCAGTAAGTAGTTGAGTACGAGCAATCTCATATTGCGACTCCAACCCAGCCTGTTGGGTCTGAATTTTTTTCACATCAGCTGTAATAGGATACAAAGTCCGCATCTCTTCAAATTTGGTTTTGAAGTCAGTGTAATATTCAAGTAAAGGACGTCCCTTCTGATCTGCACGATATACCCCAGCTAGTAGCTCATGAACATGAAACAGATTTTGCTTACTAGAATACAATGTTTCTAGATATTGCCACATCTCCTTGACACTATCACAATGCCCAATCATATCATCTACAGAATTCTCCATAGTATTTTGAATTAAAGTGAAAAGTTTGTCATCTTCCTTCTGCCATTGTGCCTTGGCCTTCTGCTTAGTCGATGCATCCTCGGTCAAGTGTTTCTCCATATCAATACCCGAGAGATATCTTCTAATGACTCGTTCCAATGACCATAGTTTGTACCATTTAATTTTCTGTCTGTAATTCGATAAGATGTAGGGATGATCTCGGCAATTGCCTTCTTTTCACTAGTGTCAGCCATGGATCTCAAAAAATCAACCAAACACTTGGCAATTCACAAAATCTCAATCTGATTGCCACCCACCAGAGAACAAAGAATATAATCACAGCACAAATATAGAGAATCAAAGTCTCTGCAGTAATATAATACCAACCAGAGAACTCGTACCACACAAACCACTATAGAGACAACTCAGTCAACCACCAGACCAAAATTGCACTACCAGAATAGTGAAACCAGAACAGAATACCAACCAGAGAATCACGCCACTAGAAAGAGAAGAAGCCAGAGACAAAATCGAACCACCTAAACCTCCAACAGAAGAGAGACCAGAACAAAGAAGAACCAGAAACAAAATCGAACCACCAGAACTGCCAACAGAAGAGAAACCAGAACAAAGCAGAGACTCTTGCTCCACCAGAAAGAGAAAAATCAGATCAGAACCTCCAACGAGTACCTGGTGCGGGTTCGAACTGGCAGCAATCACGAATCCAAATAACAGAGACCTCCGACAGAACCGAAGAACCTTCAACGAGTACCAGCAGACTTGTCGATCGCCGTTGTCGTCCAAAGCTCCGACTGGTCGACCGCCGTTTTCGTCCAAAGCTCCGATACCATGTTACGAAAGAGACAGTAGTCGAAAACCTTGTATTTCATACATCTCATACATTACTACATATACAACCCTAATACTGTCTAGTATACTCTCAATATATATGTGCAATGACTAAACTAACCTTACATATTCTAACAGTGTCTTTATCAATAGTTCAACTTTATGTGCATTGAACTTTTGAATCAGTTAATTTTTTGAAGAACTTTGCATTGTCCTTGTTTAAAGTAGTTTCCTCCCAATTATTTACGCAAAAGTCTATTAGTGGGTTAGGTTTGATTTTCGATAAGATTGGAACACCTGCCAGTATTGAATTTCACGGCTTAGTCAAATACTGGGACAGAAGTAGAACCAATTTTACAATTAAACATATATGCTTTTCAAAGAAGTGAATTTTCCTCGTCTCCGAGACACATCTTTAACACATATTTGCCCATATTTTCCTAGTTTGATAGCGTATATAATATGTATTTTGTGAGTTTCCTTATGCTTAAATTCTTGATATTATTTTGGTAAAATTATGGAAACAGTCTCTGACATTAGTTGTCAAACTG
The DNA here is from genome assembly GCF_013401445.1 of Tripterygium wilfordii. Classification (NCBI taxonomy): domain Eukaryota; kingdom Viridiplantae; phylum Streptophyta; class Magnoliopsida; order Celastrales; family Celastraceae; genus Tripterygium; species Tripterygium wilfordii. The sequence continues at coordinate 16,720,506 of NC_052244.1, read as the reverse complement.
TGTAAATTTGCCTTCTCTGGAGTCTTACCTGAACTGCTCTCACCTGAACTCAGTCTCCTTTCCAAGCCAATTTCTATCAAGAATGCTGGCCTATTATCAGTAACTCCATATGGTTTGCTGATTTATGAGAGATTCCATCAGAATTTGAATAGAAAGAACTTGACTCTGAGAACATTTATGTTGAACATTAAGCAGTGAGATGTGATAGTTTTCTCTGATAACTATGATTTGAACTTTCAATTAGTATCTACTTTCATAAATTTTTTACTAGCATGTGAAGCTGATGTTCTTAATGTTGAATTTGTAATACATAATATTCTGTGATTGCTTCTTGTTAACAATCAATATGGCACATGTGATTCAGGAAACTCAGCTTCTACCCTATGTGCGAAATAGGCAAGATCTCCTTTGTGACTCAGGTTAATTATCTCAACTCTGTCCTAATTAGTAGGAATTTTTTTAAGGCTGTTTTTCCTATGATATTTTCATTTCGTAGACTGATAGTTGGATTGGGAAATTTTAGCTATGGAGCCATACCCGGAACCTTATCAGAGCTCATACCAGAAAAGACGGCTAGGAGCTCTGGGATTGGAGTGGAAACCGTGTTCCCTAAATCTTGCTGTTGGACCAGACTTCAGCGTAGATCCTGATTACCAAATGCTTCCCCTGCCAGACTTAGATGTATTGGTTGATCCACTGCCAGAATTGATAGCAACCATGGATTGGGAGCCGGAAATTGAGGTGCACAGTGATGATGCTGATTCAGAGTACAATGTTACTGACGGGTATTCTTCTGGACAGGAGCAAGGAAGTTTAGGTTCTAATTCCTCAAGTGATCCAGAGTGCACTGCAGGAGACAGTGAGGTCGAGGATGCACTTAAGCATGCCCTTCGCAGATCAAAGAGGAAAAAACAAAAGTCTGATGTAAGTTTTCCGCCCCTTGTGAATTTGTTTCAGTTTTTCATTTGCCAATGCCTTAACCTGAAACGCCCCTTCCCACCTCTCTGTTTTCAGATTGAGATCATGACTTCATCTGGGAGGCGTGTGAAAAGGAGGAATTTAGAGGCAAATGATGGCAATTCATTTAGAAGTAATCGTACTGGGAAGTCAAAAATTGGACAAAAAGCTTTAAAGAGGAGGTCTTCCACGTCTAAATCACTGAGACCTAAGAGAGCTGCTGCACGTAATGCTCTTACTTTGTTCTCAAGAATATCAGGAACATCTACAGATGGAGATGATGAGGATGTCTCAGTAAGTGATTCTTCAGAAAATGAAGATCCACAAGATTCAAGCAATGAGAGTCAAGAAACTGATGGATCCCTGCAAAATGAGCAAGCCAGGCGTTCGAAAGGGAAAGAAATTTATCTAGAGTCTATAGATAATGTCAAATCTCATGAACTCCCTGAATCTCAAATGATAACTGGAAACAGGCGGAGACTGATTCTTAAATTGCCCATTAAGGATTCAAATAAACTTCGTCTGCAAGAGAGTGCATCACTTGGAGCTGAGAACCAGGTTGCTATCATAGGCTCATCATCCAATGCTGCTCATGAAGCCGTTGATGTAAATGGTAATAAGGGCTCCTCTGATTCAGGTTACACTGCTGGGGATACCAATTGCAATCTTAAGGAAATACAAGGGAGAGGACAATTAAACAAGGTTGAAAGTCATCCAGACCTGAATGAGGGTTACAAAAATGGTAATATTAGATGGGGTGGGGTCAAGCCTCGTTCTTCCAAGCGTCTGAGATTAACAGAGTTGACATCATTGAAGGCATATGGTCCCCTTGGTGCTTGTCGCAATGATTGCAGAGAAAAGGAGAATAATGTTAATGGATATTTAAAACCTGAGAAGGAGCACGAGACACCATCTGCTTGTTTAGAAGTTTGCGATCATGAAAGTAAGATGGATGAATCTATTCCGCTGAATGGGGAGAGTAACCTGGATGGCAGCTCTGATGTTGTGATTGTTGCGGAAGAAGCTTGCAATCATGCATCATCTAAGATGGATGGATCTGCTATAGCAGACGGGGAGGATGATTTACATGGCCCCTCTGAAGTTTTGAATAGTGCAGCAGAAGCTTGCAACCACCCAGTTAAGATCGATATATCAGCTCCATTTAATTGGGCATGTGACGGGAATGGCGCCTCTGAAGTTGTGAATGGTGCAGCCAATACTAAGGAGCACTCAGATGGTAATGAGAATGGCGCCTCTGACCATCGACCTGAAATTATAGAGAGACTTCCACCAAACTTAAGGATTAGGTCAAATTCCGTCTTGATGATTCCTGAAATGCCTCTGCAGTCAAAAGTGGAGCACTCAGCAGAAATTCGGAGCAATGGTGCATTTGATTTGGTACATGGTAAAACTTTGGACATCAAACAGGATTCGGTTTCAGAAGTGCCTCAGTATGGGGGCACCAGTAGTAGTGGTCTTCGTGGTGGAGGAGCAGGAGAATTAGATCCTTGTTCCGTTGAGACTTCAACTGGTGCTTTGGGTGATTCACAGTTAAATCCAAAACGGATGTATGATGTTGTTTATAGGAGGTCAAAGACACTTAGGGATAGAAGTAACTTAGAAGGGGATGGTGGAATGAGAGCTAGCACCTCCAATGCTGTCGGTGTAGATTCCCATGAGGAGATGACTGAAGGGGTTCACCGGACTCATCAGACAGACCTAAACGGAAACACACATAATGGGAATATTGAGAACAATGAACTCAAGATGGGGCAAGGACATCTATCAGAGAATGCACATAGAAGCACGAGAAATAACAATGATAGTTCCAGAGACAGAAGTCAACGTGCATGTGAAGAATGGGGATCAACCTTTAAGATGACTGTTGGATTGAGGTCTACTCGGAATAGAAGAAGCAGTTATCATTTTCGTGATACAAGTCCCATAGATAAGAAGTCGCATCAGGTAACAAAGGAAGGATCGTGGTTATTGTTGTCAATGCCCGACGAGGGCTCTCGTTACATCCCCCAGCTCGGGGATGAGGTTGTATATCTGAGACAGGTAAATCTTGGAAAATGTATTTTACTGATTTAATTCTTCCATTTTCATTTGTTAGGATACTCGATATCAATGCTTTATACTTACGCTTACTCTTTTTCAGGGTCACCAGGAGTATATAGAAGGTGCTCACTCAAAGGAAGTAGGGCCTTGGACCTCAATAGGAGGAAACATACGAGCAGTGGAATTTTGTAAAGTTGTAGGCCTTAAATATTCCACAGTTCCCTCAGGGGATAGTTGCTGTAAAATGGCACTCCAATTTGTTGATCCTTCTTCCAGTGTGTGTGGAAAATCATTCAAATTGACCCTGCCAGAAATTACTGGTTTTCCAGATTTTATTGTTGAAAGAAGTCGATTTGATGCTGCCATGCAGAGAAACTGGTCAGTACGGGACAAATGTAGGGTCTGGTGGAAAAATCCAGATGAAAAAGATGGTAGATGGTGGGATGGCAGAGTTGTATCCGTGCAGCCCAAATCTCCTGATTTTCCTGACAGTCCATGGGATAGGTTCTCTATCCTGTACAAAAGTCAACGTGATAAAGAATCGCACAGTCCCTGGGAGCTTTTTGATTCTGACTTGCAATATAATCAGCCCCATATTGATGACCATCAAATAAATAAGCTTTTGTCCGCCTTTGACAATCTGGAGCAGTCTGGTACCAAAGCCCAGGTATTTAGCCCTACGAGTTCTATATGCAAGGATTCTTGCAAAGTAGAAATGTAGAATAGCAAATAAAAAAATGAAAGTTCGAAGATGCAACTGTATCCTGCAAAATCTTGTTAACCTTGTCAATCTTTCAGGATCGATATGGGATTCGAAAATTTAATGAAGCTTCGGAGAAGTCTGTTTATAGAAACAGGCAAGAGTTTTGCTATCTGGTTCTCTTTTTATTATTATTATTTATTTTATTTTTTTGGGCCTTCGATTCATTTTAGCTGACGTACAAGTTCTATATATTGTCTATATATGAAGATTTCCCTTCAACTAGGTTTCAGAGCGTTAGTCCGCTTCTTGTTTAGCAATCATATAAATTTTACTCGAACTTTTCTCTTTATCCATGAATTCCAATTTGCACAGGTTCCAGTTCCAATGTAGAGAGTTTAACTTGAACCTTTCTTTCATACTCATGAAATTGAGCAGGTTTCCAGTTCCATTGTCTCTTGATTTGATCCATTCAAGGTTAAAGAACAACTATTATCGAAGTTTGGAGGGATTGAAGCATGATATTGGAGTTATGCTGGAAAATGCGGAATCATACTTTGGAAAGAATGCAGAGCTCTTGGCGAAGATGAGGCGCTTGTCAGATTGGTTTACGAGGACATTGTCATCCTTGTAGCTGTAAGCCTCTAATGAAGTCTTGTAGATATCGGCTGGCCCTATTGGGTTCTTCCTTTTGTAGATAATTTTTTTTGTTGTATTTGTTGAAAAGTTAAGTTCTCTTTATCACCTAGTCTCGTCAAGTCCAATTTTTGGCATCATTATGATAACTTTTCTTCTTAAATTGGGTCAATAGATATCTGGAAGGAAAATCTAGCTGATTGCTGTGGAGAAAACTTCGCAGTTGATTTCATTGTAAAGATGGATACTTCATCAGCATCATCAATAACTATTTTTTTTTTGCCTTAAAACGCATAGTTTCCTCGCAAAGCTTGGTCCCTTTGTATAAGTAAACACGTATCTAGGTTCTTTTCCATCTTCCAGGCTGAAGGCCTTGTGGAAGCATAACAAAAATACATGCGAGTCATGGTCTGGCCTGTATAAGGCTTAGTTGCTGACAATATTTTACATACTAAGCACATTTACAAAAAGTAAAACACACCGCAGGTAGCTATGCGGTGTGTTTAGGGTTTAGTTGCTGACAATATTTTACACAACGCAGGTAGCTATGCGAGTCATGGTCTGGCCTGTATAAGGCTTAGTTGCTGACAATATTTTACATACTAAGCACATTTACAAAAAGTAAAACACACCGCAGGTAGCTATGCGGTGTGTTTAGGGTTTAGTTGCTGACAATATTTTACACAACGCAGGTAGCTATGCGAGTCATGGTCTGGCCTGTATAAGGCTTAGTTGCTGACAATATTTTACATACTAAGCACATTTACAAAAAGTAAAACACACCGCAGGTAGCTATGCATGTTCAAAAATTCCTGAATCAAAGGAAATGATTTTTTTATTTGCAATCGAAGAAAGCTTCCAATAATAAATGTTGCAACAGCAAGCAAGATTCTAATTTACAATGGGTTTACAAATGGAGTTTCTACAACTGAAAAAAATTGGCGTCCAACCCACTTGATTTCCTCTATTACAGCCAAACCCGCCACAACACTAAACAAAGAAGCACTATAAAGAACATATACTGATGCCCTATCTATCATATGGTTTCACTTTTAACATTTTAGGCATTTTCGAGACACGGATAAACAAAAGTAGAGGGGGATTCCAAAGAAAGGAAACGAGACAAGGAGATTGAACAAAACAAAATTAATGGTAATGAAGTTTTAAAGCGGCAACAGTTACTCTGCGGCCACATTATAAGTATAGTTTTCCTCCCCCGGCGTTAGTTGCGTAATAGAGTACCCTCTTCCTATGATTGCTTGAAGGCTACAACCCGTAATCACCATGTGCCATAATCAATGATATTCTGTCGGCTCATATATTATCCCCAATATGCTGTTCCTTTCACAAACTTGATTTTCACCAAGCGTGTCCCCAGGTTGAACAATACAAAGAACAAAACAAGTCACCCTGCTAAAGTCTAAGAAACACCTTTAGATCCATTTACTGCCACTTCTGGCGAAGGTTTTTGTGGTATCAACGGAGAATCCTCTCCAACTAACTGCCTATTATCTGGGGTCTTATGCGCACAATCGGAACAGCTTCTAGCAGCAGGTTCCTTGCCTATGTGATTTTTCTCATCTGAACTGCTGCTGTTATCAGAAAAGTTTCTAGAGCTCACAGGTTCCTCCTCTTGATGATTTGATTCACTGGACCCCATGTTCCCATCAACTGTCCTCGGAGCCATTTGTATCATGATAGAAGTTTTCTTACTGGGTAATACTGCTTGGCTCAATGTCGAACACAAAGCGGCAAATACGCTCTCTCTTGACTTGGAAGTCTTACCCAAGCGCTGCTTCTTGACTAACTCAGGCTCCTTGTCTGTAGAAGAAGCCGTTTTACGCTTCAACCTGAGGGTCTCAATCGTTCCTTCATCATCTTCTGAATTTTCCTGCTGTTTCTTAGGTGGAGGTTTATAGTTTTCGTCATCTTCATCATCATCATAATCAACAAGTCCACCAGATCTTGGATTACAAAAGTCAAGATGAACATACACAAATCTCGAAATATAAAATGCCATGTATTTACAGGCTGAAGCAACCACATTACCTTAATGATGCAGTACCTCCATTGGATAAAGACGGATGAGCTTGTATTTTTTGGTTACGTACTGCAGCCATGTCTTCCTCATCACTGCTTATGCATCCAACATCAGACACTACAGTAAATTAATGAAAAAAATCTTTAGCTAATGTAATTTTCTATAAAGAAATGCATACCTGTCCTCGTTGAAGTAGTCTTCCTCCTGTTTCTCCAGAGCACAATCATCAATTCGTTTTCTAGAGTTCGATGCATTTACACTACTTTTTGCCCCAACATTTTCCAGACACTGTATTTTAGAATTTGTCAGAACCAAGAGAACTTGTAAAGCAGTAGCTATACAGAGAAAGTCAACGGAAAATACCTGCTCATATTTAACTTTAAGAGAGTGAATAGAACCCAAATACTCGAATTTAACTAACTCATTCCAAAATGAATCAACTATATATCTGACCAATGATTTGAGGTTTTCCTGCACAACAGTCACCAGTCAATCAACAGAAACTTCAAGATGCATCCCAGATGGAAAGACAACAACAATGAAAAGGATAGGCACCTTGCGGATATACTCAAAAAGCTCTAAGACTGCTGAATGCAGCAGATTATAACAGTCCCCATTGCTGATAAAAGCATCCACAATTGGTTTGAGAAGGTTATTCTTAACCATATGATTTACAAGATGCTCTTCCTGCATGTTGATGCATCACCCCATATTGTCGAACATATAACAGCAGTGAAGAAACAACAGTCCACCGAATATATCAAGAAAATAGAAAGCACTATGAAGTAAATGCAATAACTAGCATTGTAGAATAAACAAATTGCAAAGCAAGCAATCTCAATTGTTTTAAAAGCCATGGACGGATGCATGATTGCACCTGGCCAAGAGGTGGGAAACAGCCTGTTATACAAAGGGACAAAGATGTCCATTTCTTCCTCAGCAATCATGAACTAACCACGAATAACAACAGAATGAATGGTAATAAATTTGACAACAGTTACAACCCAAAATCAGTAAACCTGATTGAACGCACTATTTATCCCTACCAAATCCAAATACATAAGAACTTTTACAAACAACATTTCAGCATTCTAATTTAAATAATGTTTCATGCCATTTTGTTTCTTACGCCAATTACACAGCAAATAGTAAATAATTATTCTCCCACAATAGCCAATTCATGAATCCAATTTTTTGAAGTTGCAATCAGCCAAAGTACGCATCCTTTATCACAATTATAACTACCAAGGTATATTTTCAAAGGGAAAAAAATGGAAACGAAAAAAGGTATATTTCTAATGTCCTCATCCACAATTGAACATAAAGTTAACTCGTGTCAAAACGTGTGCTGTTTGCAATGATGAAAATGATTTCACTTACGTGGCATGACAGAATTGCGCGAACAAACCGTACAGCAGAAACTACTAGGTACTTTTCCTTTCTTTTGGTGAGTAAAAGAACTTTGTCGATTGTGTTATTAAGGAGAAAATTACACCTGCGTAGAAAACATCAAATATTAGATATTTATATTTTATACAACTTTGCAGCACAAACTCATTTTGATACGAATGCACAAGAACACAAGAGTTTACTTTATTCTAAAAGGATGGTGCAGAACGCAGAAGCAAAGTAATTCACAGATATTTGAGAGAATTTCTGGCATGGCATAATCCTGATTTTCAACATCTTCACTAGAACTTCCAGATCTACCGACTGAGGGACCAATGCCATTGGGAGGACATGATGCCACTATAACATCAATCAATTGGTCTAGATGCTTTTCATAGAAAATCTCAATAATAGTATCTCTCTGCAGTAAAAGTAAACATGATCAAGCAAATGTAAAATAGAGAATTCATGGTAAAATATTTTCAAAATTAAAAGGGAGAGAGTCCATCTTACATAAAAGTATTTCGAACAGTTCACCAGAAATCCATGATAATGAAACTAATCAACATTCAAAATGTTAAACCTACATGGATAAAGTCAAATGCATTGCTGACTCCAGAAAAGCACAGCTTCACAAATCACAAGACAATCTCAAAAGTTACAAAACATAACAAAAAATTTACTTTGAAAGTGAAGGAAAGCCGTGAAGAGGACAAAATCAGGGAAAACTGCCCAGAACCTACAAAAGCCAACGCTCACCAAAAAAGAAGGGGAAAAAACACACTATCTAGGAACATCGACTTCATAATCTAGATTACCTTACAATATGTAAAAAGTCAAATTAAATCCTGCCATCCTACCACATGAACTGAATGGCCAAAAGGTGAAACAGAATAAGGTACCACAACAATCTCATCCTTCTCAAAAAAAAATTCACATATCTTGATGATTTCTCCACAATGGTTTTACCCAAGTAGTTGGCCCAAAACTGGCACATTAAGAGAAGAATATCCTAGGAACCCAACAAGGTTTAGGGTTTAGGGGAATAAAGGCTCATTTAGAGGAAAAGGGGAGAGCTCTACTGAGTGCCTCTTTGCTGTTTCGCAAGAGAGCATCAATGTCTTTGGAGAATGAAAGAGATTAAGAATTGGCCATGAAGGAAAGATCATGACAGGAATAGATCAAAACCCATCAAAAGGAAGCGTAAAAGGAAAAAACTGCAAGCACAAATGGGACATAAGAAACCTTCCTTCCTAGTTATTTAAAATTGCAAGTTCTCCGTCATCTATCCTAGAAAGAGTTTCACCACATTTTTTCTCCGGTTGTTTTTGCTGTATGCAGTGCACTAAACCCTGGAAGGCAGTAACAACAAAAATATATCCAATCATGTGAATACTATATTTAAACTGCATTTATGCTTCTCTTGGATCGAGTTCTACTACTCGAAATACGTATTTTCCAATTGATTGGTATTCGGAGTTTCAGACAAGATGTAAAAATCCAGATCAAAATTTTCTATAACGAGCCATCATCCAGAAAGTCAATTAACATTTTCCCACAACTGGCGCCTTCCCTAAGTCAAGGGTGAACCTATATCATAATAAGGCAACATTTAACAAACTGGAGAAACTGAATCATATTTCAACACACTAACACAGTATGCAAAAGCTACTAGAATCCACTCAAGCTGGTTACACTACGCCAGGTGAGGTTCAGGCTCAACCACAGTGTAAACACCATGCTGTCTGCATATTTGATGAATAAGGCATAGTTGGGAAGCAGGAAAAAAAAAATAAACAATAACTTCAACTGTCATAAAAATTTCATTCACTGGACATACTTAATTGATAATGGAAAATAACAGGCACATAAGAGATGAATGATCAAGGCATGCACCTGCGCGCCAGACAAAGTATACGAATCCAGCAAACTTCGAAGAATTTCAAGAAATTGGCAATGCATGTCTTCCCCAAAATCTGTTATCATTCCTTTAACCTGTAGGCAAATGACACTTACATGTTAAATTCTACCCATGAACAAAATGGAAAGGCATAGACGACTGAAATAGACACACATTAACTCATATATATATACACTTCAAGAAATCAAGTTGAACAAACTACATTGATTCTCTCTGTACTCTATTAAGAACATCAATGGATACAAATTTATGCAGCATTCATAGAAATACACAAAACCAAGCGGAACACAGAATAGAAGGATAACAAATCAATCTTTCCACACATGTTGATGCTACAAAAAGTCCCACAGATATGTGCACAAGAAAATTTCAACAAATATGTACCAAGAGTCCGAAAAGTGGTATGCCTTCCTGCCGGACAACGTAAGAACGCAAGATGTCTGGATCCTGATTTAAGAAAAGAATGAGGATATCTGTCCTGCGTTCATAAGAATTGCTTCTTGTTAGGACTAACTAATAGGAAAGGGTAATGAACTAAACAACAAAAAAAGAACACATATGCAGTTCAAGCATTATTGTAAAAGCAAATAATATTCTTAAATTAAGAAATCAAGGAACCACCATTACCCAGTAAGTACAAGCTTCTTGTCCTGACTCTGCAAAGCAACTGTGATGATGTCAAAGATGCCTTCATTCATGAGATCCCTGCATCGTAATTTAAAGTTTTGACTATTAAAATACAAAAATCTTATATGGAAGAAAAAGACTTAAAGCCTGGCCGAGCATCGAAATGGTTCCCTCTCTTTCCTGCCAAATAATCACTGTATAGCAATAAAAGAAAAAGAAAGCGAATGGAAGATGTCTCTACAGAAAAGCAATGAATTTTTTGTTTCAAAAACCAATTTTTTAAACAGGAAAAGATCATGATCCTCAGTATCAGAAAAAAAAAGATGACATCCTGATAACTTATAAGTTATAAAATACTATTAACTTACAGGAAAGCAATACCTAAATAGGCGAAGCTGCTGGACCATCTGGAGGCTCTTACTTAGACTACAAAACTCGAACAAGAAATATACCTATTTCATATAAAATAATAACATGAGAAGCATGTCATGACAGTTGACAAAAAGATTCCACAAGAATAAGCCTCGGCAACTTAATTCGCAACCATTTTTAAATAATTTAGAATTGTAACTCTAGCACCATCCTGTACACTGTACAGTAATCACATCCATAGCCAACCGTGATCATATCCATAACAAACACTGAGGATAGTTTTGACTGGCAATTAGAAGAACCAGAGTAGAGCACAACTAAAGAAAGATCATAAGGTTGCTCATCTACATTTATTTAAAAACAAATAAGGAAGAAAATCACATGTCCACTCTCTCTCATATCAAAATTAATGTAGAACAAGAAGAAGAAGCAACAAGTCCACAATATCAGCTTTTTTACTCTTCCCAATAAGTTTTCTAGAGGATATTCAATATTTGGAAGTGCCAGGCTGAGGCAGTTAGTGATGGACTAGTTGAAGATTGCAATACTGCCTGAAAATAATTGAAAATATGGCTTAGGACATGCTCGATGATTTCAAGTCCAAACCAGGATACTTGAATGGTAAAAGGCACACTAGTTACAAAAATTTGAACTTACAATGAAAGAGTAATCTGCATCTGTGGGACAAAACAGATTCCAAATGAACAATAAAAAGTAAACGGATGGAAAAATAAAGAAAATGAGTCATTCTCAGCAATCACAGACTAATCTACAATTACCAAAAGTCATTCTCAAAAGTTCAAAGACTGCGAAAGAAACAAGAGAATGTTAACAATTACCAAGTTTTTCTTTGATTCTGCCGATGCTGTAGGTGATTTCAACCTTGCAAACAACTCCTGAATAAAGGTATTATCATCTTTTAACAAAGAAACAACCTGCAAAAGAATGTCAGTTGTATGAAAACATGTCGTTATTTGCATTGTATGAAGTTATTGTATTCTGCAGTATTTGTGCATCTTTTGGGATAAGGGAGTTGAGGGAAGTAATTGCCATCATTGTCAATCCTTTATCCCATACAATTAGGGGTTAGCTACACGAATCCATAAGAGAAACCAATTGAAATCCACCACATGGATTCTCCCTTGCCATTCAATCCTATCCAAGGCTACGGTCAGTACCAACCCTATATATTCACGTCAGGGGTAGTGACTGTATTATATTATATCACTATATCAGATGTCTTATTCAAATAGGTGTGAATCAACCATTGTATCAAGGAGGCGAGTATTCATATTCTACATTGTGGTCTTTACTTCTATCATGGAGAAGTATCCATATGTGGTAGTACAGTTGCTACAAGAAAATGAATCTTATAATGAATGTGCCTAAAATTATATATCGAAGAACTGACAAACACGGAGTTGCAGACTCCCCGCGTGTCAAGGGAATAGGGGCTGATTTTGAATTTTTGATGATAGGATCCAACACAACATCATGGATGGGAAGGTCATCATGGCACACCAAAATATGTACTAACCAGGTATGGCACAGAGTGGGTACTGATTAAAGCAAAAAGGGATCCTAAACACGTTTCAACGCAGAAGGCAGTAAATGGAACACCAGTCATAACTTCCGAGAGCCCAGCTATTTGTAGGTTAGACTTCATTGGATTCAACAAGTAGAACATTCATCACAAAATGGCAGGTAATGCTGGACATCATAAGTCGAAGATGAAAGTGTATGTGGACAATTAACAGACTTATTTGTGGCATGGTTTTGTTCCTACCATGAAAAAATCTAATAAAAGGAAAAAAAATGTGAAGGATAATATATCAAGGGTACCAAGTAGGTAAAACCCAAAGATAAGAAGCACATACAACAAACCTAATAAAACCTAATTTAGCCATCCAAAATAATCAAAATCTTATATTAATCAAGCCACTAAGTATCCTTGGTTTATTAACAACAAAGATGTTAAAATAAGCCCCAGTTGTTAAGGCTTCTTTAACAGATAGAGATAGAGAGAGAGAGGGAAGGATCTTACAATGGCATTATTTGAATGAATTATGGAATTGAAAGTCGCAACCGTGGCATCATCCAATACTCTGGCCAAAACAACATCCTACAACAAATTACTTGAGTTAAGATTACACCTCCAAAACTAAGAAGTTAACACTCAAGATTCAAAGTTTCAAACCTTCAAATAGCCAACTCTGTAAGTCTGGTGAATCTTTGACAGTACTAGTGGATCTTTGATTGGTATGGCCTTTAAAAAAATAAAAGTACATATCAACATGTAAGAACTCACTATGCCAGAAATTCTCCAACAATCACATTTCCACTAATACACAAATTCCAAACAACATTAAAAGAAGTAATAAGAAAAATTTACAGTATGTACCTCCTTGAAAACGACATGGTCACTTAAAAATTTTCGATGATGCTGGACACTAGAAACTTCAGGATCATCTGGGCAAATTCGAAGTAGGGCACCATCAGAATACTTCCCAATATAATTTAATATATTGCACAGATTTATGACAGTCACCTTATAAACAGTCAAGAGGTTACATTATGTATAAAAATTCCAACTACATGTTTGATGATACACCACTATCCATTGGAATGTCCCAAGAATAAACAAATAAAAATCTGTAAAGAAATTAATCCAAACCTCACACCAAAATCTATAAAATTTCAACTACAGACCACAAAATCATTCATGACTTCCTTCAGAGATAATACATATAGTAAAATGAGAAAGAACAAATGCTGAAAGTATATTCCCCAATTGGCCAAAAAGGCAGAGTCCATTAACATTATTGATCACCAAGCTGTCTATTTTTGCATGAGAAAAACAGAATCGATAGATAAATTGGTTTTACCAAATACGACCTATATGAATAATACAAACCAGAATTAAGCCGACTTACACTCGAGTGCCCCAATGATATCCAAAATAAAATCGTCTCCAAATATCTTCTCAAAGATCTGAGAGCTATTTAGAAAAACTGCAAATAACCACATGCATAAATCACTGGGTTTAATAAAAGTAATGAGACCTAGCACATGATAAAATTTCAGCCAAGAAAAAGTACTAACTGATCCCTTTGATAATTTTGAATATCATTTGAAGGCCATCAATATTTTCCAAGTCTTCACAGATTCTGAATAGTTCCATCAGCATTCGAAAAAAGTCCCGCTGCATTGAGTCAAGAAATTCCATTTTAACAGAATTCAAAAAAAAATTGTTACTACCAAGAGACAAGAAACACGATTGGAGAAAAATAAATAAAAGCAATATCACTAGAACAAATAACTCATATAAGAAGATAATAAGATCAAGATAATGATAAGAACAAACAAAGGCTAACACATATAGAGCACTTTAACTTCTTTTTCAGAGACCAAAGAACAGTGCCAAAACCAGAACAGGAACTCCAACATATTGGATCCAGATGATCAGAACAATTTCTTGGAACTTAATAAATGACCTAATCTACCAACAAAGTTTTTTAAGAGAAGCATTCCCAGAAACCTTAGAATAAGCAATCAATAAAACTAAATAGAGCACTATGGTGCTGATATACCAGTACAGTACAACATCATGCAATGTATAAAGCCACATTGGATTCTGCAGTCCTATCAGTAGGAAGAAGTTCAAAAACCACGAACATATGAATAGACTATGGAAGGATCACAACAACAATATGTATGATAGACCAATTGTCCCAACAAAATAGGAGAGACCACACCACACACTAAGCAACCCACACATGAAAGGTCTGCACAATCTTGGTAAAAAAATAAAAGGTTTACATCATTCGCTATAAGTTCCGTCATTCGCATCTGATCTGCAATCCCACTCTCCGTCACCATCTGCAAAGGCAAAACTTTCTCAGCTTAGTTAATTAATTTTCATTCATATAGGGTGTCCATAGGAATACATAGCATACACAGGAGCAATGGTTAAACCACTTCCTTAATGTAACATAATTAGGACATTGTTGCCAGCCAATCCCAAGCAGTTTAGAGAGACAACCAGAAACTGCCCTGTGTTTCTTGGAAACAATGCACTGTTTTGAAATAAAACGTCCATGGAGATTATGCAAGAGGCTTCTAGACAGGATCAAGAGGTAATCAACTGGACAGCAGTAACACTTAAATTTTTATAGAACAACCATCAACCAAGAGATGCTACTGTAAATCAGATAAAGAAAAGAGAAGAAGAAGATTGTCATTACACTCGAAGCCTCCAATAGAAGTGGCGATATGGAGAATCACATAAACATCTACATCTCAGTCATCCAGTAGAAGATGTGGCTATTAATGCGTCCATCAAAATCTAAGGCGGTTCAGTGTCCATTACATACATTCCTCAGGCACATTTTCAATAGTATTAATACTAATATATCAAAGACAACCATAATATAATCTCTTCTCAGTTCTTTTTTGGTTGTTATCGGCAAATCTATAGAATAGGCATTACCCCCGTTCACGACAATAACATAATCACTTGCCATCATTTATGTTGTTGAATTGCAATATAAAAGCAACAGCAAAATTGATAGATGGCATAGACTGAGGGAAGGGCTACAAGAATCATGATAATAGATGCAGAGAATAAGATCGACCCATCACCGAAGTCTAATAATAAGAAAAGAACAACAATGACAACTGCAGTGCAGCACTATCAACAAATTCATCTGCCAACCATTATCCTGGGCCTGAATAAACAAACACAGACAAATAAGGATGTCCAAGACAACTGTATGAACAAAAAAATAAAAGAAACACAAAAAGTGTCCATCGAAACCTTAAGGATCAAAGGAAGTGTTGAGAGTTCAACAGCAGGGAACTCTTTCAATTCACTGTTCATGCCATGAAACGTCTCATCTGGCAAAAAATAAAAGGATGATATACATCAGAAAGTCTCCGGACATTCATGGCCGAAAATAAGCAACAACGATGAATGACACAGAAAATGCATTTGGTTCACATGTTGGTGACTGCTAAGATTATGGTAGGGAAGTTGAGAACAGTGTTCAAGCATCAATTCCATTTTCATTTGTGATCATTCTGTTTCAACCCAAACCAATTAGAATCTCAGGTTTCAGAGATTATAATACGGTGATTAAAGGGACAAAAATTTTGGAAGTAAATGTGAGATACGACAAAATTTCAAGAGAACATACGACAAACACTCAGAATGATCTAAAAACTTACTCCCATGTTGTTTTCTTCATCAAAATGGCACAAATCTATTATCTAAGATATAAAATAAAAATCCAAAAGCAAATGAAACAAAAGGAGCAAGGATTTGTGCCTATTTGGACGACTATAGGTAACACCAATAGCATCATACCGCAAGAAGGAAAGACCTCACACTTTAACACAGTCCTTATGTAAGTGATAAATTTCTTTTTTGAAAAAATGATTTCCATTGCAGGGGAGAAAGAGTGAAGTACTCCATAAGTTTAGGGCTGAAATTGACTTGTAGCCACTCACAAAGCCATATTTACATCCAATTGGTTTTTTTGATTGCAAGTTTTGTTGAATATGTTCTCTAGTTTTCTTTATGATAGAAAAAGGAAAGCTTTCCCCATACATCTCAATAGTTACAATTGCTAATCCAAACAGCTCCACTTTCTTCAAATCCAATTCTTAAATATCAAACATGAAGATGACTGGGGCATATGGAGTGGGTAAAAGATATGGAAAATTTTCGTAAATAAGATGGCCAGGGATAACAATCAAGTTGCATGATCCAAATTTTATAGCAAAGTACTTGGATGTTCAAGGCGCGGCAAATAGAAAAGAAGGAAATAGAACCCTGCAAAGTTTCAAGGATGAGATTGCATCTACTTACTATTAATATTATTAAATTGAAGATTTCTTTGTAAACTAGAGATGTGATCCCTGAACAAAACAAGAAAAGCAGTTAGAAGCATCACATGAATTGGCAACCAAAGGAAAACAGGAAGCCAAAAAAAGTTACCATATGTAAGAGCACCCAGCTGTCTCTTGAAAGCTAAGTGCCAATTCAGTTGAAAATTCAGGATCTCTCCATGAGATAATTGTATCTGATTTAATCAAACGAAAGAAGTTGTACTCAACTCATAATCAAGCCACTGAGAACTATATTAGATATTTAGATTATAGGTAACAAACGAAAAACATATACGAAATGTGGTGCTACCTTCTTGCTTTCTATAGATGTCGTGTGGGCTAATTCGATGCATAAGTAATGTCTCATTGTCTACTTCATCAATGACAAGCAGACCCAGCTCTTCTGATCTCTGCAGAGCAGCAGTTATGATCACTATAAAGATGCACACCATTTCTCGGACAAATTAATCCAAACAAGTTTTTGACAAAATTACTAGAATAATCTATAGGTTAGGTTCAAACAACATAAAACATATCAAGCATTCAGACAGACCTCTAAATAGTCAATAGTGACATGCCCGGTTCCTTGGTCATCCCATTTACCATCATCATTCAGACGATAGACTTTCACCCGCTGAGATTACAACAAGAGTAGGGAATAAATAAATCTAGCAGTGACGCAAAAATAAGCAGCACTGATTCAAAGCATGAAGGAAGAGGGCAAAGAAAACAACCATGCACATTTAAGATGTATCTCAAAATACAATGAGATGACAAAACATAGACGAATCATATGCTAGATTTTCTCAATTTGCTCAAGATAAAATGAGGCATAAGCAGATTAATTGACACAAGTTCTTCATATTAATATTCCAATTAGAGCAGCCACAAGTCAAAACCGAAGCAGGTCCCATTCTTTTTCTTGAAAATAATTATGTTAAACTCTTGCAGACTAAAAAGAAAGGGCAGATTCGTACTTCTATGTGGCTATGTGCATCAAAATGACTTAAGTCAAAACTTTAATTGAAAAACAAAGCAGATACATTGATAAAACCAGATAAGCACGAAAAGTTTATCAAGTACAGTTATGTATTTACTATTTAATCTGCAAGCACGCAATTCTGACCATTCAAAATTTCAAAAATTTACAATGAGAACACATATAAATCAGCAAAAATACAGTACAGCAATCACTTCTCTATGGTATGTATGGGACACAACTTCTCCCTTCATGTGAAGACACATTTTCATTTTAACCAATAAAAACTCCTATGCTTCGTTCTAGTGCCCTACACTTACTGATATTTGAAAACAATAAGTAAACAAGCACCAGCATTGGCGACCTACAACCACTACAAAGTTCTCTCAAACGAAAAATTTTTTTGTTTCCCTTGATTGCAGATTTCAAATATGAAAGGTAAACAACCACCGTGCACAATGCTCCCGTAGTGGGTGGGGTCGAGGATAGATGTACGCAGACCTTACCCCCACATAATGTATGGAGAGGCTGTTTCCAAGAATTTAACCTGTGACCTCTAAGTTGCACACCTACAACTCTACCACTGAGCCATAAAAAAATGAGGATTAAGTTGTAAAGCAATCAAACATCAAAAAAAGCAAAATAAAGAAACCATAAAAAGGAAATGCAATAGAAGATTTACCATAAAATAATGACACTTTATATGTTAACATTATATAGACATTTTTTTGAATGGGTTAAAGTTTTACTAAAGCACCAAGGGGGATATTAGTAGTGTAGTGGGTTAAACCCGTTCTTTTCATCAAAAAGTAATCTGTTTGATTGCAATTGGAAAAACTTCAAGAATTAAGAAAATAAGAGGTAACCTTTTTCTCTTTTTAGTATCCCCCACTTGAATTATTTCGACTCTTTCACACAACTGCATTGATCTCTCCATGATGTACATACCAAACTTTCTTAGCCTATCTTCTCAAATCTTAACCTCGATCGGTGCTACATTGCTACCCCTAACCTAGAAGGAATAATTATTTTCCTATCTTTGTTGATTATTCTAAATCCTTTGGATTCCAAAACTTGTCTCCATGTTTCTAATTTCAAACTAACCCTTGATAAGATCTCATCCACTAGGAAAACTATAGAAACCGCTGATACAGAAAGAATATGAAATGAGAAGCAAACACCACAAGGAAATAATACATTAATACACACATATAAACTGCCATGTGTCAGGACTCAGGACATTTCATCAAATAATTTGACCATAAAGAACCAACAATGGTGCAGCCATGAAACCAAGAACCCGGGAAATTGATCTCTCACCAAAATAAAAGTGAACCAAGATGCCAATGAGCTGTGTACGAATCTAACCAAGACTGGAAAAGCACATTCTTTGAAGACAATTTCAAAACTATAGAAACCACTGATACAGAAGGAAAATGAAATGAAAACTGAAAAGGAGATAATACACACATATAAACTGCCATGTGTCAGGACATTTCAAGGAATAACTTGACCATACAGAACCGACAACGGTGCAACAATGAAACCAAGAGCCCAGAAAACTTCTCTCACCAAAATAAAAGTGAACCAAGATGCCAATAAGCTGTATACCAATCTAACCAAAACTGGAAAATTACATTCTCTGAATACATTTTCAATACTATTTTTAATCTTAAAATTCCTTCAAAACTCAAAGAAATAATGTTATTTTTATCTTGAAAGTATTTACGTACTCATTTTATAGAAGAATTTGCCAGTAGGCCCAGTACAGAACCAATGATTTGTGCAGAGACAGAACCACAAAACAACCCTCCAAATTTCTCAGACACAAAGATAAAGACAAAAAATATACCCAATTGGATGCATAACAGAACAAAAGAACATGATCCTTTCAACAGGTTCAATCATACTCTCAATATTGATGTTATGCACAAACACTAGCATCAAACTCAAACGAGCTAATCTTTGACGATAACACAGATGTTATCATTCAAATTATTAAAAGTTAGGCTCCAAATCCTCTTACTGTCAGTAATTAAGCATTTAAACCAGAGAACTTAATCTTTATATCCAGCCTACCCAGTTAAGCATGTATTTGTGTCAAACTCTAGATAGTGCAAATCACTCTGTACTCTGCACAAGCTGCCAGTAAAAGTAATTACCATATGTTAAGCGAGTGCACAGCACCCACAAAATAAAAGGTACTTGTATTTATTTATTTATTGATAAGAAGACATACTTTCAAGAAGAAACATCAGCAGGGAAGGGATTACATACTCCTTAGGAATGAGCGGAGCAACAAAAGTTGGGAAATCCTCTAACCCCACCCGGTATCCCTCAACAAACTCCCGTGACAAACTAAATACAAATGCAACATTGATTTTCTGGTTCCACAGTACCACGCACTTCAACACAAGACTTAAATCAAACATAACTCCAGCAGAACTAATAACCCATACTTGAGCAAAATATATACTAAAAGATAATAGCGCGCAAACCTAACCAATAGCACCCAAAACATAATAGAATTAAGCACCATAAATTAAATTCCAGCGGATATAACAATACCAAAAGTAAAAAACACCTCCGCATCGAACTCTCTCTAATTGGTAGCTTGCTCGCTTCGAAAATCCTTATAGGAAGTACCAGCTCCAGCTCTATTTTAGGGGAAAAAGAGAAAAAAGAACTTTAAGCCAAGTATGCAAACTGACTCACCTGCATCGAACTGGCTTTGGGAGATTTGTCTTGCTCGGCCATCACAGTCCAGCACAAATTCGAAGCCGAGACACGGAGGAATTGAAATCGAAGTAATTCCCTTTAGAAGGAACGCTTAACGTTTCGAACTACAGTCGGAGATAGATGGAGAGAGTAGTACGTAAGTCTAGGCGGGAGATTAAGGTCTTCGTGATCAATAGAAAACCCTAACTGCCATTGACGTTTCAAAGTGAAACTGTCGATAACTCGCTGTCTTCTATTTCCGTCGTATTCTTTTCTGTGCAAGAGCCTGTCCCAACCCGTCGTGCCCGTTTGGGGGACCGTTTATCACCTGTCAAACGCAACAAACGTAGTAGGCCCGAAAATATCAGGCTCAGACCGGCCCAAAATATCAGGCTTCCAAGCCCGGCACTAAAGAAAACTTGATCGTAGTGGGCCCGTCCATGGTAGTTCATCATAAGAATATAAGATATATATATAGTAATCAGCCGCATTTCGAAATCTCCGCCCAACTCTGAGGGGTTGTCCGTTTGGAGGGTTGGGGGATGTTGGTTGGGAGGTGTTGAGTTGAGAGAGATTGGGAGATATTAAGAGGTGTTGGAATTTTTATATATAATCTTATAAAGAGATTTTATCCTAACAGTAGGGATGATAATTGGTTGGATACTCTTTCAATTAGGAAATATCAAAATTGTTTTCATTTAAGATACTCTATATCAAAACCGTTTAAAAGACCATTTAAATTTCTCAATCCATAACCGTTTACCGTTTAACTTTTAATATTTTTATTTTTTTCTTTGATGATTATATTAATATAAATTAATATTGAGTATGGTTTATATTCATTATGATTTTATAATTCAAATTAGTTTAATTTATAGTTTTATTAGTATGTTTCTATAAATATATATGTTTTAATATGCTTTATCATGTTATAATTTAATATCCTAATAGTATACCTTTATAGATGATTTATAATATTATTACTATAATGGATCTTTTTATTAAACGATTCGGATACCCTAAACCCTGCGTCAAAAACCAAACCCGATCCTAAATCATGATGGGTTTGAAAACCAAAACCAAAACCAAAACCAAAATCGTTTTTAAAACCTATAAGATTGATTTTCAGGTTTTAAATGAATCGGATACCCTACAGATAATACTCGATTTTTATTATCATCCCTACCCAATAGTCTCAAACACGTGAAACGATTAAGGATTAAAATGTATTCGGAACAAACTCCTCTCAATTCAACACCCAACATCTTGAACACCTCAAACGGAGAGGCACTTAACGGACTTCTCAAAGCTCCCTCACAATAAATTTTCCCAACCCCTTCTCTAGTTCTCTCTCGCGATCTTAAACCCTCTCTCCACTCTCATTTCTCAGTCACCTCTCAATCTCCGCCCAAGCAAAATGCAGACCTCACTCTCTCAATCACCCGCCACAGCAGCCACCACCATCACCTGCGGCTCCAGATCGAGTTATTTACTTCCTTTCGGTCATTCAAAGCCAGTTAATCTTAAATTCTGCGGACTAAGAAGGGAGGCATTGGGATTCTTTTCATTGAGCAGTTCTTGTTCTCGACGAGTACAAAACCACCTCCCGAGTCGGAAGCACTCCAAGCGCGTTGCTGCTTCTGCTGCAGATAATGGTTCCCCTCCTAAATCTTTCGATTATGATTTGATTATCATAGGTGCTGGCGTTGGTGGCCATGGAGCTGCTCTGCATGCGGTCGAGAAGGTATGCTTAAATTTTGGATTTCTTTTTGGTTCAGTTTCGTGTGAATTATCATCTTTTTAGCGATGAGTTTGAAAACTGTTTAAAGGTCTTTTGGTAGTGTGATTATCTGCGAATTGGTCGTGTACGTGCTTAGAGTGAATGAGCGGATGATCCATGCTTCGCGAATAATCTGGTTCAGTTTTGATGCTCCATTCGTAATTTCGAGCTTAATTTAGTTAAAGAACTGGTGATCATTTGATACACTTTGAATTCCTTCTATTTTATTGTTATTAACTAGTTTGCAAGTTGAAAGTAGGATATTCGCAGAACTTGTTAACTTTGGTAAAGCTTCTGTTAATCTTTAATTGGTTGAGAATTTTTGATCGTTTATTTTTCTTGCATTTCTGGTACGTAAAGCTTCTGTTCATCTTTACTTGGTTGATGAGTCTTTAACCGTTTCTTTTTCTTGCATTTCTGGTACGTGAGAAAGCACAAGCCTCCATTTTTTTGTCTTGTGTAAACTGCAAAGCACAAGCCCCACTTAGCAGAGCTTTGTATGGCCAACTATTCAAGCCGGGTTTCTATTTAGTTCTTATACAAACACAAGATACATTTACTAACTCGTAACTTCTTTACTCTTTCAATTGCATCAGTTAAAAGAGGTAACCATGGAGAATAATATCATCATTTGTGGTTACTTTAATTTTATGTTGGAAATCTTGGCAAGAACTCTTTGTACTTTTGTACTTGATGATACGTCATGCTTAATTATTTATTTTCCAAATGTTATTTTGCTAGTACATAACTATTCAGCTTTATTTCTTTACAACAAATAGCTACTCAAAAAATGAAGAGGAAAACTTTTGTCTATGGTTAAGAAGGCTATTAATTTCATTGTGTTATACTTCTTAGAGAGTGAATGTCTTCCTAATGAAGTCATTAGGGCGTTTATTTGTGATTCCTATTGTTTAATATTTAATCTAAATCCTATAAGAAAATTACTTATTATTCTGATTGTTATAAGCTTGATGCTTCCTTTTTCAAATTAATATCAAGAGATAACAACTCCGATTGCTTTTATTTGGTTGGGAGTCTTGGGACAATAATCCATGGGAAGGATGATTTGAGGATGAGGGATTATCATAATTATTCACTTTTGTTCTTCCCCCTCAATTTATTCCTACCCCTTCTTAGTCGGATTTGTCTTGCAACAAAACCTATATTAGATTGTGTGTGCACAATGTGAAAAGTGGATGTAACATCAAAGACATGTGGAGGTTGCGTATACAATAGTGAACTAGCTATGTATATGACAGTTTGATGTGGAAATATCTCTCTTGGTGCTCCTCTTAATAAATTAAGCTTTTTTGAATTAAGAAAATGATATGGACAAATTTGCTAGATTCGCAGACAGAATATTCTTTTTCTCATATATTCTATCTAGTAGTATCTACCATTACTTTTTGCTCAACTATGGTAGTGATGGTCTTGCAAACGGCTCTTATGTTGCACATTTCTTCTTTTCTGGATGAATCACTTAGGCGGCTGTGTGAATTTTAATATGATGTTTTCAGGGTCTAATAACTGCCATCATTGAGGGAGATGTGGTGGGAGGAACATGTGTAAACAGAGGCTGTGTTCCTTCCAAAGCTCTTCTGGCTGTAAGTGGTCGCATGAGGGAACTTCAAAGCGAGCATCACATGAAGGCTTTGGGTCTGCAGGTAATAGGACCTGTTGCAAGCAACACACTCCCCCCCCCCCCCCCCCCCCAACCCTCGCCCTTCTTTCATGGCTGCTTTGCTGGTCCTTATTTCCATTAATTAGGGACATTAAGAGGTTCTCTTTTGGGAGGATTTGGTGTTTTGGGCAAAATATTTATGGGCATCCATTCCTTCCTCCTCTAATTTCCGAGATTTATCTAAGTTTTATTACATAATTTTGTCGAAAAGCATTCATAAATATGCATTAAATGCATAAATTTTTTAGTTTGCTGCCTGTTTCCCTTTCATTTATAATAGGTTTCAGCTGCTGGCTATGATAGACAAGGAGTTGCTGATCATGCAAATAATCTTGCTTTGAAAATCCGCAGCAACTTGACAAATTCAATGAAGGCTCTTGGTGTGGACATATTAACAGGTGTTGGCGCTATTTTGGTAAGTTGTATTTCTTGTGTTTTGTGGTTGGTGGTTGGTGGTTGGTGGGACCACAAAAAATTGTACTTGAAAATTCAAAGAAAAGTGGATTTACTTCTTGGGGAGAAAGGGGGGAAACAAGAAAAAAAAAATCAATTCACCTGCAAATCTTGTATGTCCTAATGTTTATGATGTATTATAATTCATTCAGGGTCCACAAGAGGTCAAATATGGTAAAGCTGGTTCCCCAGACAACATAGTAACTGCAAAAGATATTATCATTGCAACTGGTTCTGTTCCTTTTGTCCCCAAGGGCATTGAAGTTGATGGTAATTATTAAATGTGTTTTCTTGGTCCTCTTAATCTCTTATTCAATGCCATTTTTCATCACATTTTAATGATTTTTTATTTTATTTTTTAATTCAACCATAAGAGATGAGACGCCATACTTCTGGAAAGATTCTAAAAAAATGATACCTGTCAACTACATATTTTTGGATTGATTACTGGATTCCAATTACCTACAGGGAAGACTGTCATTACTAGTGACCATGCACTCAAATTAGAGCATGTTCCGGACTGGATTGCAATTGTAGGAAGTGGTTATATTGGTCTAGAGTTCAGTGATGTATATACTGCTCTTGGAAGTGAGGTAGATCTATGTTCTTTATCTTCTGTACAATGCCTACTTTTATCAGTAAATGATGAGCGTGTCTGTTAGCCCTTCCCATCCTAACTTGAACTGTGGTTATGTACATTTACTCAACTTTTGGTAACTAAACATCCATAAAAGATTCATTTTCTAGAATACCTTAGGAATTGTTGCATCTTGATTGTTGCTTTCTTTTCACTCCAACTTTAGATTTGAGACATCCTAATTTCAATGGGGAATAAATTGTGCATGTAATTTGTTAGCTCAGAATTTGCTACAGTAAAGCCCAACTCAAAAGTTGGGTTAGAAATTTTAGGATATTGAGTATTCATCTACTTCAATCAGGAGCTGGATTTTCATACTGAATTTCCCTGAAGTTTTCGATGTTTGCAATTTGTCTTGGAATTGTTTTTAAATATAGTTTGTCATATATTGAACCTCTACGTAGGGTTTCAAGATTTATTTCAAAGCATATTCTTTTATGGTTCCTCTAGAGACATAATGTTAACAAATTTCCAGCTAGTTAGAGACGGAGAACTTCACTGATGAAGCCTTCAATTAACTTTCCTATATATTATATAGATCAATTCACAGAGAATTGCTTCATCTTTATTCTTTAGTTAGACTTTTTTAGTACAAAATTGATGTTTTTAACTTCTCTCAGTAGACACATAAAACAATTAACGAAGTATACTGCAGGTGACGTTTATTGAAGCTTTAGATCAGCTCATGCCTGGATTTGATCCTGAGATTGGGAAATTGGCTCAGAGGGTTCTCATAAATACGAGGAAAATTGATTATCATACTGGAGTGTTTGCAACCAAGGTGAGAAATTTATTATTTTCGTGTTTTCTGTGTTGCTTCAAACCATTTTTCATTAATATGTTTTGGTTTTATTTTCAGATAACTCCAGCGAAGGATGGAAAACCAGTCAGTATTGAGCTTATTGATGCCAAGACAAAAGAACCCAAAGATACTTTGGAGGTAATTTAAGTTGCATGACCGGAAAACTCAGCTAACCCCGACTCAGATAGTATTTAGAACGTCACGTCATGAGGCTGCCTTTCTATGTAATGGCATGTAGGATGCTAGATCAGTGGCTTTTAGATTTCTATGGGAATTTGTCTTGTCTAATGCGAAGGCTTATGAAACATCGCTATTACAATACAAACACATTCTTTTCTTTGTTCTCCAGCTTGAGTTTCCCTTTCATATTAGTTTTGACTTTTGATTGTTAATCTCACCTCATGATGACCATCATGAACATTTGTTTTGGTTTACTTTAGGTCGATGCAGCATTAACTGCTACTGGAAGAGCTCCATTCACGAATGGTCTTGGCTTGAAGAATGTATGTCTTGAATGATAATGTGGTCAATATTATATGGAGTTGTTCACAGGAAAGGAAAGGCTTTTACAAGTACTTTTCCCCTCCTTTTTTGCCAGATCAATGTGGAAACACAACGTGGTTTCATTCCGGTTGATGAGCGCATGCGAGTAATTGATGCAAATGGCAACCTGGTTCGTTTTCAATTTTCATAGGAAACCTATCTCTATGGTAATCACCGGTTGTTATTGACTCAAAAAGTTGTAGGTTCCTCACTTATATTGCATTGGTGATGCAAATGGAAAAATGATGCTTGCTCATGCAGCCAGTGCACAAGGAATTTCAGGTAGTGGTAACTGACTAATTACTTGGTATATGAGTCCGACACTTTTCTTCAATTCCTCTTTCAACTTTATGTAAATCTCTTAATGCAGTTGTTGAACAAGTCACTGGAAGAGATCATGTGCTTAATCATTTGAGCATCCCTGCTGCTTGCTTCACTCATCCTGAAATTAGTATGGTTGGTTTGACAGAGGTAATACTACATTCCAAGTGCACTAATTATTACCTTATTATTGATTTAATTGCATTACGTATTAACAAGTATCCTTGATTCAGTTTGTTTGTTGACTTCACTTGTTTTCTCTACCTTTTTGTTTGTTTACACACTTTTCCTGGCGTTACTGATTTGCAGCATAAGAGCCATCATCTAAATGTATTAAAAGTCTAAAATTTTGACTGGATTTTTGAACTGGACAGCCCCAAGCAAGGGAGAAAGCTGAATGTGAGGGATTTGAAATAAGCGTTACCAAGACGAGTTTTAGGGCCAACACTAAGGCCCTTGCAGAAAATGAAGGGGAAGGACTTGCTAAGGTAAATTTCTTAGAATTCAGTGAGCTTGAATTGCTAGTATTTGCTATCAGAATGATGCAATGACTTAATTTCAGTTTCTGTTTTTGCGCTGTATACTATCTGTTCACATAGGCTTTTATAGTGGCTAATATTATTGTTTTTCAACAGTTGATATACAGACCTGACAATGGAGAGATACTTGGAGTTCATATATTTGGGTTGCACACTGCAGACCTGATTCATGAAGCGTCAAATGCAATAGCATTAGGGACACGTATCCAGGTAGTCTTTTTCTATCCATCATATGTCATGCAGAATGATGCTT
This sequence comes from Tripterygium wilfordii, assembly GCF_013401445.1. NCBI lineage: Eukaryota > Viridiplantae > Streptophyta > Magnoliopsida > Celastrales > Celastraceae > Tripterygium > Tripterygium wilfordii. The sequence goes on along the minus strand of NC_052244.1, from coordinate 16,693,207 downwards.
ATGATTTGGTGGCTCCAGAATATATGAATTACAAGAAACTTGAAGATTTTTCACTGATTTTTGCTTGCTTCCAGTAACGTGACTTCATTCTCTTGGTAACTTAATTCCATTTTTTGAACTTGCCATTCCCATGCCAAAAGTAGAAAATGTCGACAGGACTGTGCTCAGAGTCCCTTTTATTCCATTATCTTTATCTTAACTCCATGTTTTGTATTCTCACCTCAATAGACGGCATGCACATTGGGGCATGATCAAGTTTCTGTATCTCACTCTTCCTCGAAGCAGCCTCCAGAATGGGTGATCCCGTGGAAATTTGAAGTTTTTTCTTAGCATATCCTTATGGGACCAAAGTGGGCATGAATATCAGGAAGCTCAAACTTCATCATGTCTAAGCAGTCCTCGTACGCACCTTCCCAAAACTGGGGAAAAACCTCACTTTTAGGATGCATCAGTCCTGTAGCAATTTGAAAAGGAAAAAAAAAAAAGGTACCCCACTCCCAAAAAAAAGAGGAGCTTTTGGCAATAGTAAAATTTGCTTTGCCAAAAACCAGGTTATGCCATTTTGCAATTCCAAGGCCAACTGTCTTCTGCCTGCTTTTTCTTACAAATTCAGATAATGAATAATTTTCTCTCAAATTCGTGAACTCTCTTGTAACTCTGGATCAATTACGTAATATTTTACTGCTTTTATTCACTCTTATGAAATTTGTGAGGTGGCGTTAGTATCCAATAGTTATGCCTATTCTGACGTTAATTTTTTAAGAGAACATACTCATAGATTTCTCACAAATTGCTGTTATTTTTTTCTGCCATGATCAACTTGTATTGTTTAGATTACTTGGGAAAACTTTACCCTCCCAAATACAGAAACCCGCGTTAGATAAGCTCCTCTTTGCTTGAAGTGGAATTAAGACTTTAGTTTACCCTGGCTTCCCCTCCACAGAGGCCAAACTAGGATAAACTCTCAATCTGCGCTGATCATGTCTTTGGCACCTGGCAGGATATAAAATTTGCAGTTCATGCGCATCCCACTCTCTCCGAAGTTCTTGATGAACTCTTCAAATCAGCGAAGGTAAGCTTTTGATATTGCTTCTCACTTATTGTTCAATGTAAATGGGCTGTTTCATCAGTTCCTTTATCGTGATAAATCATAAAACAACACAAATACAGCTGGACAATCTTGATGACGCTCTTCGTTTAAACTTCTAGTTATATTACAGTTCGACCTGACATTATGTCATAGTTTACCGGTTATTATGTAAACAGGTCCTCTTTTTATTTACATCTAATTTTGCCATCTCCCATATGAAACAGGTCCATGCTCATGATTTTAGTCCAGTGAGTGAACCAGTTGCAGTCTAAGCTTCTCCCCACTCAAAAAATCATATCAGGTTTTTGAAGAAAGTTGTTTGTATTAGGGAGTTGCAAGGAACCACGCGTCGTCGGGCAAGAGAAGACAAAATTCAAGAAGAAACTTATCAGTGGCTTGATGAAATCTTTACAGATACGTTAATACCATTACGCATTAAAAATTTTGTGTTTTTAATGATTGATATTTTGAATCCAAATGGTGAGTGGTGAAAAGTGAAAACACAAAAATATGATTTGAGAACTACAGAGCACAGCTCCCAGATCCGCACGAGAACTAATAATACATATATCAAGCCTTGCTAGTAACAAGGAGAAGTGGGAAACACACAATCTCTTCAAAATCATTGGGGCCATGAATGTTCACTTTAAAAAAATACACGTCATTATTCGCAGTTTAGCCCTCTCGGGTTCATGAAGAACTTGAAATTTTAGGACTAAATGAATCTACAAAAAGAGTGTAATTTTCAGATAAAAATGAATCCAAACAAAATGGTTAAAGAACGCAACAACAGATGAACAACATTCAAGAAACTTCAGCTCATTTCACCGTTCATGAGGAGGTTCTTTTTCTCTAGGCGGTGGAACCACTCAAAGATTGGGTATATCATTGGACCAACCATAGATTAGTAGCAACAACCTTCAAGTCACTAGTATAAAAAAAAAATAATCTGCATTCCATCACTATGGATGCATTCAAACCAGAGAACTCTGCTATGAACCATGCAATAGATGAACTAAGAACAAAATTGTAACATGGTCACATTAATCAAAATGAAACCTTCCGTACACCGTGCAGAATACTTGGGGTATAACGTATTAACAAGATAAACCATCTGAAGAAATACCAACTACTAATTAAGACAAGAAGCAGCCTATGCATTATCACGGGAATCCTTGGTAAAAGGGAGACCAACTTTCAGATGTACAAGGAACAACTGTAGAATCTACAAGCAAATCATGCAAAGTACAGTATTCAGGCAATTACAAAAATTCGTAGATGGTGACTATCGTAGCAACACAAGGAAGAAAAACAATATCTCAAATTATCAACTCACATATAAAAATGTAGTACCCAACATGTAAAAACCAAGTAAATTCAGTAACATGGTCCGTATCAATCAATATGAAACCTTAAGTACACCGAGCAATATACTTCGGGTATAAAGTATAAACAAGAGCAACCATCTTAAGAAATACCAACAATGTGGTGTAAAAAGTAATTAAGAAAAGAAGCAAGTAAGCAACCTATGCATTATCATGGGAATCCTTGGTAAAAGAGAGACCAACTTTCAGATGTACATGGAACAGCCATATTCAGTATTTACAAGCAAATCATGCAGAGTACAGAACTCAAGAACCTAAGGTAGAAAATCAATATCTCAAGTTATCATGTATATACAAATGTGGTACCCAATATGTAAAATTCCAAGTTTAAAGCTCTAGTTTTCACAAGTCCATAGCACAAGAAAGAAACTTCAAGAAAAAAATTCTACAGTTCATCCATTCACAGCCTGCCCTATCTTAGCAAGGATCACAATCAAAAATAAAAACATGAATACAGAACTTCTACACAAAATCAAAACGGAAATGATTCAAAATCAATGCTGAACTCCAATAAACCCAATTAGCACATATAATCCTTGAATAACATTGGTAATAATTCAGGAAAGTTCATGAGAAAACCCCATTGCAGTAACGCCAAGACTCTACACTAATAGAGATTCGATAATTTAACCAAAAAACATAGAACACCGATGAAACCAAAAATTAAAAACTCTGAAGGGATAAAACTCCAAATAGCTTCATTTTCATACGACTACTCTTCCTCTGTTGCTATCTCGTTGCCCTTCTTGTTATGCTTACGCGCGTACCTCTGGTTCCTCAGGAACTTCGGGTCCATCTACACACAAAAATCATTCAAGACAGACAATTAACTTCACAAAAAAAGATAATAAAAGGAAACCAAAAAAAAAACTCAAAAGAAATTAGAGTTGTAGCAGGTGAAAATACCCACCCCTTTGGTGGAGGTGTGGCGATGCCTCTTGGGCTTCTTGATCCCATTCTTGTGAGCCTTGTAAGACTGGTTGTGAGCGGTGTGATTCTTAGACTTGGCCATTCCTGCAACCAAAATTACGAAAGGATGAAAACTACAGCAGTGATTTATTGATTTCAAAGTCAATCTAGAGTCCAATCTATTGAAATTGTAAAGGATTATGCCTGACCTCTGCTAGGGTTTCCCTTTGACGGAGAGGAGAGGAGAGGAGAGGAGAGGAGAGGAGAGGCTCTTATGAGAAACCCTAATTCTTGATGACTTGTATATTAATCTCAATGACTTAACTACCCTTATGCGCTACTCTGCCCAGCTTGGGCTTCAAAGCAATGACCTAATGTGGGCCTAAGCCCAACATGAGCCTGGTTTGTTCTTTCTGGCCCAATATTATGTTAATGAACGGAATGCTCTGGGCTTCAACTCTCATTTTGGGCTACTATAGCTTTTAAAATTGGGCCCTAACCATGTCATTTAACTGGCCTGAAATTTTCGGGCCCAATCTGAGCCTGGTCATTTTCTACGGCCCAACCCAACAAATATAATAATGGGGATTTTCAGCCTCCTAGGCTCCTAGCCCTCGAGTTCACCTACTCCTCTGGGTTCTCTTGACTCTCTCTCTCCAGTTGCAACGTTGAACCAATTTTCCTTCAGAAAACGAGAGAAACGACAACACAATCAATGCAGATATCATTCGTTCTACAGAAGCATCTTTAGATCCCTTTGTTTTGGCCTTTCAATCAAGTAATCTTTGAGAAGAAATCATGTTCTTTTTCGATTGGTTCTATGGGATTCTTGCATCTTTGGGGTTATGGCAGAAAGAGGCTAAGATTCTCTTCTTGGGTCTCGACAATGCTGGCAAGACCACTCTCCTTCACATGTTGAAAGACGAGGTTTGATCCGCTTGTTTGTTGTTCTGTTTTGATTATTGAGTTTCTTTTTCTCTCTTTTTGGGGTTTAATGACGTGGGATCTTATGCAGAGACTGGTACAGCACCAACCAACGCAACATCCAACATCTGAGGAGCTGAGTATCGGTAAAATCAAGTTCAAGGCTTTTGATTTGGGTGGTCACCAGATCGCTCGTCGAGTCTGGAAAGATTACTATGCTAAGGTAAAACTGTTTTCCCTATATTTCTTAATGTTCATTATTGGTTCAAAATGAAGGAAAAGATGAGCCATGATTTTGACCTTTTTGATGCGAGTATGCGACTGTAATCTGCTGATCTATTTACATTACTATACTGCTGAAATGGGTTTTTCTTATTGGGTTACTTTTGGCTAAGTGCGATTTGAATGTTTGTTTGTACATATTTCAGTCAGTTTATTTCATAGCAACTTTGCAAGTGAATGACAAAATATGGGCTTATGTAATTGGATTGATCAACTTGTTGGACCATTGACATTTGCTTGTTGGTGGAGCATTGCGGATCTCACGTGTTTTCTAACTATTTTGGTTCCTTCTATGCCATCTTAACTTGTGTGATAAATGTAACCGCAGCATTGCAGGGATGTGGACGTTGGTTTCTAATGTTCTATTTTCTGTTTCTTACATTCATCTGGCCTGGATGATGTGATCAAAGCAATGGATTTTGTTGTTTAATTGATAATGACACTGATGAACACAACAACCTTCTAAGGCTTTTGTTTCACATGAATCGTACAACAAAGAATGTGCAGTATGCTTGATGATTTCTCTTTTCTCCATGGATGCATGTTGTTGTTCATTGTGATTTTGTTGGTTTTTTCTTGTGTGCATAGAAGAGTAAAACATCTTTCAGCTTTCAATTATTCTCTATATATGTATATATCATACTCTTATTAAAAGTTGCTTGAACTTTAAGGGTTCAATTTCTTTTTCCTTTTTCATGCCGATGGCCAATGTTGCACATCCTCTGCCTTCATAACCCCATTCAGGCTGCTATTGTGTTTATCTTATTCGTGGGGGGAATAGATTGGCGATGGATGTTTCGCTGGTAGCATTTCTTCTCTCTTTAGGGGGAGGTGTTTAATAGCAGCATTCCAGCCATTATGCCCTCAGGGCTGGCTTTCTGATGCCTAATATGAAGCTGTCTCAAGAGAGAAATTCAATTGATTAATGACAGTCCTTTTAAAAACTTTGAAAATATTTCAAATATCACTTTGGTTTTCCTTTAAACAGGCCGGTGTCTTTTTCCCCCTCTTTCCTTTAGGAGGATAAGTAAAGGAGAGCTCTAATTTTCTGAAAAAAGACAAGGAACATGGTATTCCTTTGAATCTTTCATCTGAACTGTCCATTGCATCACATGGTTAAAAATGTCCTACCTCATTTATGAAAAAATTAAATGAAAAGTCTATGATTTTCGCTTTGTTTCCCTTGTTGTTGCCAACAAGAAGAATGAAAACTATGTACTTCAGATGGCATAAGAGACTGGTTTCGTACTAAGAGAAAAGATCGTGACATCAAATCTCGTTCCGAGATTATTTGGTTTTTAAGGTGTTAAAATTAAAAACCCTAATTTGTTATTGCTCCAAGTGTAGGCCTTTGTATGTGTTTGTTGCTGTCCCAAGTTGAGGAACTTAAAACAGTTTAGACTTATACTCTTTCCCTTCTTCTTGAGCAGGTGGATGCTGTGGTTTACTTGGTGGATGCATATGACAAGGAGAGGTTTGCAGAATCGAAGAAGGAGCTGGATGCCCTACTTTCAGATGAATCCTTGGCTAATGTTCCGTTTCTGGTGTTAGGCAACAAGATTGATATTCCTTATGCTGCTTCAGAAGACGAGCTTCGGTATCATCTCGGGCTCACTAACTTCACAACTGGCAAGGGAAAGGTGAATCTTGTGGAATCCAATCTTCGACCACTCGAGGTTTTCATGTGCAGTATTGTTCGCAAGATGGGATATGGAGACGGCTTCAAGTGGCTCTCTCAATACATCAAGTAGAGTCTAGTCACGGAGCAAGTGGCTTGTATTTTATCAGGACTTTTTGCGCCATTTTTGCAGTGCATCGGTTGTTATTCAATTGAAATTTCTTGTTTATCTTGACCTTTACATACTAGTTCTATTTGCATTTGCTTACATGGATTCTCATTGTTGTTAGTTATTGTTCCTGTAATCTTCTTCTGTGATTCCAAATCAAGCTATTTTTCTTCCATGCCTCGTTTATTTTATCACTCCTCCGAAAGATCACACCGTCGAGTTCATTATCTGATTCCTAGGACATTAGTGAATCTATTGTCCATTACAGTAACATATAAGAGTATCTAATCCTGCTCTCAACAATGTAGTCATCTTTGAGTTGGAAAGTGATGATCAGGACATAAAGTGGGTTGATTTTGTGACATCAAAGATCAAAACGAGAAAATTTAAATTTCAAGAAAATCAGGTAAAGAAAACTCACAACATTGATAGAAGATTCCAGTTATGCCTTCAACTGTTTCCCAACACACACTTACCTTCAGATTCATGGAGGTTCCGAACCTGAACAAACCTAAATTTGCTTTGACATCAAATTGACATTTCAGTCTTTAAAAGGTTTGAGAGGGCCAGGACTGCTCATCTACTTAAATTATATTCTGGCATTTATAGTTACAGGTAAATACGAAGTCTGGGTCAGTCATTAACTCATTATCATCACACAAACACCATTTCGAATAGCCTTGGCTGTCTCAACCACATCGAAGTCAACTGTACATACCAGTATCATCATTGAGAAGCCCCTCAAATTCAAGCTGCGACAGAACAAGATTCAATTAATTTATTTGGTTTGTTTGTATAACGATCGAATGAATAACAGAATAATTTTGTGTAAAATAACTACCTCCGCTTCACTATGGGCCAACTTCATTCTTCGATACTCCTGTTGAGCTTTCCTCGAGCGGAACATGGCCTGCACAAAAACCACAGACCTCTCAACACGGTCTTCAGCTTGTTTGCGGCCGGCTCTGTAGAAGTCTTCTTCTGGGTCACTTTCATTAGTCTGGTCTATAATTGTCTCAATCTGAAGTCCCCGTAAACCTTTTCTCTTTAGACGCCAGCGCAGAATTGCTTTCTCAAGCACTCCAACTGACCACGTAATCTTACGATACTGTCTCCTTACTTGTAGTCCCCGAAAAGCAGCCTACACAAGAATTAAGTTGCAATCAGTGGTTTCTGAAAGTTCTCTTGTAACAACTGCTACATTCACTTGCTGGGTATACAAACGAACCTAATACAGAGAACAAAAGAGAAGCTAGGTTGACCTGCAAATAGTCTCGGCTTTCCTATGCCAGCATGACACAGGTTTCAACCAGTGATTACAAGGGGGGGAAAGCCTTGAAGATTGATATCAGACACAGTAATTACATAGCTTGCCTTGAAGAATGCAAATCAAATTTTATTATTAGGGCCAGATGAGACTTCTCCTAGTATTATCCATGCAAGATTAATAACTTTGAGAGCATGGATGCTGCATACTCTCGGTTTTTTTAGCAAAATTAATCTGCCAATACACACGTGAAAAAACCTTACCTGAATTCTGATTGCCTGACGACGCATATTCAGAAATTCTCTACGAATTTTCCAAGTACGAAATCTATGCTGGATGCGAACAGCAGCACCCATCTTTTTTCGTGTCTCAAAGTTGCGGAAGGCATGCTGGATCTTCATCGCTGCAATTATAATCCTTGCTTCCTCCTCAGGATTAGAAACTTTAACTGCTTTGGTCCTTGCTTTAAACGAGTGCTCCCTGAATGCACTCTGTATTCGTCCTGCCGCATCAGCAGCTGTACGGTATGCTGCCAGAGTATCCTTCAGATATAGCTCCTCCTCGCTGAGATTTTCAGAGTTTACTACATCACTTGTGCTAGTTTCTAATGTGCCACTAGCATTTCCGGCTATAGACATATCCTTGAAATGTTCAACAAGTGCCTTTTCTGAAAGATATGCCGCCAAGCCATCATGGCCCTGTATAGATGCAAGATCAGCAGCAGTGCATCCACCAGGGTTATCAGGAGTGGGGTCTGTGACCAAGTTTGGCTTTGCCCCAGCTGATAAAAGGATTGCAACCATTTTCTCCCTACACAAATGAATTTTCAGACATCAGTGGAAAGTAACCAAAATAATTTAATGCCATTCTCAAAACCTGTACATAAAGCATAAATTTTATGCATGTTGGCACTATCCCGACTCCTCATCACACTAAGCTTATTAGCTGAAGCAGTAACAGTGGCACAGAAAGAGCAGAGTGCAATCAAGTTCACATTACAGTGACAAGGATTCTACGAGCTTCAAGAGTTTGAAAAGATATAGCATATAAATGAATCATGTAGAAATATAGCAGAAATCAATGCAATATGTTGGATATGCATACCTTCCGTAATACGCTGCCCAATGAAGAGCTGTCCACCCATATTTATCACGGAAATCCAGGGATAAGCCCGACGAAGAAAATAGATATACAGCCCATGTATATCCAAGTATGGTACACAAATGTATTACTCCTTGGCCTAGAGCATCATATTCAGGTGTTCTAGAGCCTTCAACTATTCTTTCCAACAACCATTCTTTTAGTTTATTCTTCACTGTAACTTCTAACAGAACATCTTTTGCTTGTGAATGTGAAACTTTGTTGTCTTCAATTGACTTGATCATATATGCCCAACTATTGGCAATAGAAGAGGTTTTGCTGGAAAACTTTTTAGCCTCTTTCAGGGCATTTGGTGGCACTTTATTATTTAAGATGTTAAGACTCTTAGATGTGGAGAAAAGCAAATAAGCAAGTCTCATCAGAACCTGGAACTCTTCCCACTCGGTCTTCTCCTCTGATGATACTATTGGATTAGGCAATGAAGGAGCACGATAATCAAAATTCACAATTTGGCTAATGGGTTTTTGGCCATCAAGACTCATAGAGAGATTTACTAAACTAGGGGAATGAGAAGGCAGAAAACAACGATAAACCCCTATCTGAACAATTTCTGCAGGAATACAAACTCCATCGCAGACACAAAATAATTTGGACTTCACCAGGTGTAGGTACTGCTCCTCAAAAACTCCAGCGACAAGGATCTGCAACAAAAAAAATTATTTGACGTCAATATAAATGCATAGAACAAAATCTCATATCTGTCAATCCCACAATCATAATTAATCATTACAAATAATGACAAACAGGAGGCTAAACCTAATTCTATGAACCATTTGACTAACCTAGACGGTTTCAAGCCATTTAAAAATTCATATATACACATATAAGACAAATTTTTATACAACTGCTAACTCACACCAACTTATCAGAGCTTTAAATTTCTACATCAACAACAGAATGTGACATCACCATTTAATAAATATGAAATGAAACCATGGCTTAGGTTCTCAAGAATTAGAACCATCACACACAATTAGCTTTGGTGGTAATACAAAATCTTATTCTAACCATCATACACAACTTCTTCCAAGAGATCCATGAAATCCTAGTCTAGCCCCCACGCTTGCTAATGCTGAGTACACACGACCTAGCATGCAGCATAACACTCAACCAGGTAGAATTTTTAATGCTCCTTCAAACATGATCACAACTACAATATTCATCTCAGAAGTTCAAGTATTGGAATATATACATACCATTAGATACAATGCCATTGTTGGTAAAAACTCAAAGTTCTATCTCCATAAGAATTTTAAAATGTCAAACTCAAATCCAAGCATGCATATGTAAAAGACGTGTTCTTAGCAAAATTCCCTCATGATGCAAAAATCAAGAAGGGCACATTTTATGCAACTCAATTTCAACACCCCTAATTTAGTGCTGAATATTAGTCAATCAAACCAAAAAAAAAAAAGAAGCATAATAATCAAACAAAATTTAATATCAATCGATCAAAACATTATATCACAGGCGAACATATGGCCTAGTAGTAGAGTTGTATGGGTGCAACCTAGAGGTCACAAGGTCAATTCCTTGAAAAAACCTCTCCATAAACCTCTCCACATATTATGTGGGGTAAGGTCTGTGTATCTTGCATGTTCCCGTCCCAGTCACTGAGAAAGCCTTGTGCACATGTGTTGTTTACCTTTACCATCAAAATGTTATATCACTATATATGTTCACTTGCCAAGACATGGTCTTTGTTCAACCAATATGTAGAGCAAGGCCATTAAGATTTAAGATTTATGATTGGTAGTAGAACAAAGTAAATTGAAAGCACATTTATACAATAACTCAAGTTATCCATCCAATTCATCCATCCATTATTCTCTTCCTCTAACTTGCTACTTCAACCCTTCTGCCTTTTTCCCTACTCTTCTTACAGTGGAATATAAATGTCAACTAGCAAGCCACGTTTCTCTACTTAAAGTTGGGTGATAAAAAATAACGGCAGTGATTAATACATGCCAAAACAGAAGAGAGGTTAAAGAGTGGGGAAAAAAAAAACCTTGGTATTTTCAGTTGAAAATGCCCATGCAGGTGAGATATCCGTTATGGTAAATATTTGCTCTGTCTCAGAACAGTGATGTTGATGAGGACTGAATGAATCATGACCAGATGAAAATGAAGATTCAAGCACAGGATCTTCTACTGAACCTGGAGAGTCACTTATAATGTCGTTCATCCACCTACCAAAACTGTCCTGACTTTGCAAACCATCATTGACCAAAATGTCCACAGAATCACAAGCTTCCACAGCTCTAGAATGCCTTCTCTGCACATTGGAGTTAACTTGACGCCACATTGTCTGACCGTTAATACTATCCAGAACATTGAATTGATTTCTTTCACTGGTAGCTACTGGCTGAGCTAAATTACCCGGTAAGGAAACTTCAGTTGATAAATTGTAGGCTGGAACTCGGCTACCCTGGAGAAACAAAATATTAAATACTCATACTAAACCAACACTGGCAGCCAAAGAATGTCGAAGTCAATAGAAGAAATCTTCACATGGCATTTAACAAATCAAGTGAGCCGGAAAAATAGAGGAAGTAACATCTCTAGAACCTAATAAATTAAGACCATACTAATGGCAGAGTCTATTAGCAAAGTCAACTAAAGTTGATAGTCTAGGTCCAAACTTGTGTAAAAATAATAACATAAGGTAAACAACTCTTGTGCACAAGACTCCCGCAGTGGGCGGGGTCGGGGACGGGCAAGATGTACGTGGACCTTTACTCCCACATAACATGTGAAGAGGTTGTTTCCAGCAATTGAACACGTGACCTCTAGTTGCACCCCAATGCTCTACCACAGGGCCACATGTTCGTTTGTACACGAACATAAATAGGATAAAAATAAAAGTACGTAGGAAAAAAATAAAATACAACTAGTTAAGTATTAGTCCCACAGCTGGACCACATAAAATGAAAAAACATAATAAATGACAAAGAACAATGAAAAAATGTGCTTACATCATTCATGGACCCACAAAATGTAGTTTGATTCTGCTTGTCTAAATATAGAACATTTCCTGTAACCAAAAACCAAAGGATAAATATGGTGATAAAAGCACAATAATTGAACTCTCAAACTATCTGCTCAACCGGAAACAGCATCTAGTTCCTCACCTCCATTAGATGCTGTGAGATTGTTAGCGTCATTTGCAACTAGCTCATCCCATTCAAGTGTGTTGAGCTCATGAAGCCTCATTTCGTAACTTCTGACAGTTAAACTATCACGAGGCTCTGCCGACGCCAAATTGCAGATAATGAGGTCACAGTATGACTAATTTGAATGAATAATAAATGATTTGAAAGTCCATGTCAAGGTGGAAACTCCAGCAATAATAGTTTCTTTCACTATATATTGTATTGTAATAACTAATAAATTAACAAGCACACCTAATTGTTTATATGCATGACCAGCTCCAGAATCAAATTCCGATAACAGCGAAGGAGCTGAGTTGTCAGAGACAGGAGCTGAATTTGAGTTGACAGGTGTGACTGGAGAGCCAAGCAACTGTATCATAGGACAAACGAATCCCATGAGAAGAATTAAAAATATAGTTATTTCACAGAGAGGAAATGCAAAAGCCCTGGGCCAGATAAACATTTAAGCATAAAATTCTACTTCATTTCCCTTTATTCAGGAACTCAAACGATTACAAACGTTCTCAATCTAAAATAACAGTGCTAGCAAGAACATATGGTAATTCATGAAAAACAATGATTAATTTGTTTCAATAAACAAAGGGGAAAAAAAGAAATTGGGATAGATTCTTCAATGAGTGATTGTTCAACATATTAGCTACACATAGATTTTAATAAAGAAAAACTTGAAAGAATGAGCATATCATTGTCAGGCCTCAAAACAAGAGACATTGCAATTTGTACGAACACCTGTCACCTTTATAGATTCTGCCTGAATGTTTGAGTCCTAATTTAGAGACAATATTTATCTATCAATATATGCAACTCTTCAACAAATGTTTTAAAATGAAGCACCAAGGCCTGACAATATGAGTGCCTTCGCTTGGAACTATAGCAACATAAAAATACCTACAATAGTGGAACAGTTAGAATTGTAGGTAACAAAAGGTTTAACAAAGCAACAATAAAATGGGAAAACAATTTTGGGCAATAAAAGAGGTACAATAAACTGATAAAGTATTCATTACATACTAAATCGTTACGAGAAAGGCAAATGTACCGTGATTCAGAAAAACATTCAAGTTTACTTTAGTCAAGTGAATGGCATTTTTTATGTCATAGATGCTATCTGCTTTATAACACTCAAGACATCGGTTGGAATAAGTAACTAAGATATGGCAGGAGTACAGCTTTAAATTGACAAGAAAACAAGAAATTAACTTCATCCCTACACTACAACAGTAGCATCAAGCATGCATGATAGTAAACGATCAATTTCATGAGCAGAAAAAGGTATGTTGACTACAAAATTGGAACCATCAAATCCTGAACCATGTCATTTTTTTGGCAGAAAAGGAAAAGAACCAGATCTAACATGTTACATTTTGAATAACAGAAAACAAGCAACAAGAAAACAAACCTCCTGGTCACGATAGTGCACGAGGACTATGTGCTCTAGAGACCTAAAACAAAAGAAACGCCAAGATACTTACGAAGAAATTAACAAAACAAAATAAAATCCTGGAAGAGGTCTGAGAGAAACATTTTCATATGAAAGGCATGATTCACTAATGTATTGTTGTGAATTTAACTATCACATACTTGTCAAGCAGCCAATAACATCTGCGAGCAAAGTTTGGGTTATCTTCACCACGTGCATAGTATACATGAATCCTTTCTTCATTACCAACCTGAACATTGAAATAAAACAGGCAATACTAAAAAACATATATCACTTAATTATTTACACTATATAAAAGGAATAATTACCACAAATTGCTTGATACACAGTGCAAATTCTGCAAAATGTTGTGAAAAAATGAAGATTCTAGATTCATATTCCAAAGCTGTAAGGGCCTAGAGGGTAGCTAGGAAAATGATAATGTTGACCAAATACGAGTGAAACATTTTGGCTCACAGCAAGAAAAGGGAAAAGAATCAATGCATCCAAGTGAACATTCACACTCATAATACATTTCTAGAAACCTTCAAAACTATACTATACTTCATGCATAAGAATGCACATTGGTGTGAATAATCATATAACCTCACCTTCAAGTGTTCATGCGCTTCCTTAACAGTCTTTCCATCGGTTTTCTTTTTCCAGTTGTGACCGTCTTTGCGAAAATTCCTAAGCATTCTACGATCGAACAATACAATAGTGCCACCTATTACATGAAATGAAACCAAGATCAGAAACTAAAACCATCGGCAGTTTTCCTTCTTCAATAGAATAACAACAAAACACTTATGAATATAGTGTATATATACACACACAAAAACACACACTTGTATATGCAAATTATGTGTTAAATAAACATAATACACCATACTGAACACTATCAACTATGCCTCTAAGCCATAACAGTAACTGCATTGGTTCTCCTCCCATCATAGAGACATAGACACCTAAATGATGGATTGCCATACATAGGCATGCATTATTTTATTGAGAGTCCAGATAAGTTAATGAGAACAGATAGCAACTGTCAATGGGCTTCTGTAGTCTCCTACATTGGCAAACCCATAATGCCATCAGAATGGTAGGACCATGGACCTATAGTAAGTTCAAAACAAAAATGCCTGGAAAGTAGGACATTGGGAAAGAGAATGCCAAGTAGAGGCACTAAATAAGAGAATGTCGAGTAGAGACACACTATGTTGTTTATGATGGAATGATTTGATCTGTTCCAGTCACTTTTATGTTGCAACTAACCATGTTATAGTTTTCAAGTATATAACTGCTCACAGTATAAACATAAACCTTTTAAAAAATGCAATATGTATCACAATAAAAGGATGAAAAAGTTGTCGTTCATGTCAGCACTACTAGTAATGAGTAGTACTTACTTTTGGGCAAGTGTACTGGCTTCACATTAACACTGAAATACTTGTAATTACAAAGTATCGCATGAATCTCATTTGGGCGGAGCCATCTCATTCCAGCTTCCTTCATTATGTTTTCAAAATCCAAATCTGCAAACAAAACAACATTCATTCTATCAGTAAGCACGAAAATATAAGTATATGCTTCGATATAAAGTACGCATAAGATTTCCAAGGGAAAATGAAACAAAGCAGGAGGAGGTCAATAACAAATTTCTTTAAAAAAAAAGAATTAACAAAGCTCAATCCATGTCGTAAGGAAAATTATTAAAATTCAGCATACCAGTATGCTCCCTTATTGGGTCAAAACAGTCTTCTTTATTTTCAACTCCAACCGAGCCCTAGGCATTCTGCTTATTCTTGGGCAACTTTTACTATAGCCACACCAATGCTTGCAACCATTATGATTTATGCACATTCTCTCTCTCTCTGCAGAGAGTTACATTCTGGAGTAAAAACAAAAATGCACCATTTTCCAAATCTATTGTTTTCAGTTCTTAATTTTCTCTGAATCTCTGTCATAATTTTCCTTAATCAATATCACGTATCTAATTTCATTGGGGCTTGCTGAATGAAACGTCGTGGTAAACAATTTTAAACGAACTGCATCTCAAAACCTTCCTCATTTTCTACTAACAATTTCACACTTAATTATCAGTGAATTTAGCAAGAATCCATCTCACGTAAGGCAAAAACAACCTTTAAAAAAGGAAAGAAAATAACATTTGTGAGACCCTTCATTAAGTTCTTCAACATGTAGAGGCAAATAACAGTTCCAAAAGTAGTATCCATTTATTTCATAGTTCAATGTGGAGGAAAAAAAAAAGATGAGAACAAATATTTATAAGTCAACAAAACTTTGATATACAAGTTCCACGTATCCACACACCTTCAGAGAAAGGAAAGCCTAACATATATTTAAAACCCAGAGTTCTTCTAGCTTGTAAGAGTGAAACTCCAAGCAATGATCAATAAAGCTGGTGGAATTAACAGCTTGAAAAAAAATGTGCCCAATATCAAGAGAAGTACTTCCAAAGCACAACAAGTGTCTTTGATTCTAGTTAACACTTCCCATATGCTCAACCCCGCCCCCTTTCATCAATAAAAACTACACATGCTTAGAAAACAAACAGACGAGAAAGCTAAAAACACCTGATCGTGCCAAAAAATTCACCAGAATCACGCAGCATACCTTTCATCGTATGAAACCCATGAATCTCCGAGCCCGTGAGCTGACCCAAACCCGCACTTTCCATCTTCAACAAAAAAAATCCAAGAAAATCACGAATCTCTCAAGCCAATAATCCCATCAATCAAACACCCAAAACAAACAAGTTCGAGAACATAATCATCAACCAAAAGCCATCAAACGGGTAAATCGCTAACGAAGCAAGCGATGACTACCGAATTAGGTGAGACCGTGAGAGGGTTTTGGGTTAGCAAAGTGTTTATGGATTGGTCAAACAGAGAAGGAAATGAACCAACGCGCTTTTTATTCAAGTAATTTTGGCTGCTCTTGCGCGTATTTAATCGGTGATACTTAACAGTGAGAGATAATTGTGAAAATACAGCTAAAATATAAGGACGATACAGGTCCCGGTGAGTGAGACATTGCGAGTGAGTTTTTCGCTGAGTTCACTGATTCTGATCTGATAGGACCACTTCCGCTGTTGACTGGCATGCCGTGACTCGTGAGGCCTCGTAGAGTTGAAACACTACCACTCCACCGTCCGCGTTTCACTTGTACAAAATACGCATATGCGCAATCGGATTCATTGAATAGTCAGATCAGTCTCTTTGATATGCAGAGTGCAGTAAAGGTTTCATAGTAATTTTGAAGCTCATTAAGGGATTGAAGCACAAAGCAGAGGCTCATGGCCTATTCAGTCGATCTACGGGCGTAACGGGCCCAAGGTCCTGCGAAAACTCAATAGATTCACGGCCTCAACAGCAGTCAGCTCAGCAAAAACTCATGCATCTATAAAGTCGACTTGCCGTCCAATGGTTCTCACGAAAGCCCACGGCCTAGCCAGGAGCCAACTCAGCAAAGGCCCATGACCTTCACAATCAGGCTACAGGCCCACAACCTTTATGAAAGTTTAAAAGGGCCACAGCCTATATATGAGTTAAGGGTGAAAATGGTCGCTTATTATTTTCAATTTTTTTATATGAATTTCATCGATTAATCAATTATTTTTATTATCGATCGATTCTTTAAACAAATACGTAAAATTTGTTTGAAATGACCAATCAATCAATTTGGCTATCGATTATATCCGTAATTTTTGTACAATCTTAACATCAGTCGACCCAACACGAGCCCATAACCCAAGAAGCTCTTCCACAAGTATACAATCTAACCAAACAAAGGCTTAAAGTTTGTCCAGCTCAACATCCACATGCTAGACTGTCAGTGGTGGGTCGTGTGAGTGAGTAGTCTTCAAATACAAGAAATATGGTCACATTAAACTAATACAATCAATTTTGAAGGTATCTAACACTCTCAATTTTTAAAAGTTCTTCTCTCACTCAAATCTTTAAACCACATCATTAACTTTTGTCGAAGCTTCCCAAATTGGTACTACACTGACGTTAAGCTTTCACAATATATGCTCTCTGTCATATTTGTAGAGTCTTACCATTTCACTCTTGATTTTAATTTTAACTTTTTAAGTAATTTAAATTAGTTTTTTCATAACTGGGCAGACGGACCGGTCCGACAGATTGAGCCGGAATGTCGAGAAAATCAACGCTGATGATCAGAGGCTAATAACGTATTTAACTAAAAACCCCTCTTCTGCACTCGCCATGTCGACATAGGAATCAAAAGCTTCCTTCTTCGAAACAACGAGGTTGTCTTCGCTCGCACGTTCAGGTGTTCAACGAGAAGCGAACGTGAGAATTACCGGCGTTTCGACAGGAGCTATGCAGTGAATTGGCAATTTTGGCCGAAGAATTTTAAGCAGACGTACAAGATGAAGATTAATGTAAACTCGATCGCTCGAAAGGTCGAGGTCGACAATCGGATTCCTCTCCGGAATTACTATCGTATCGCCGATAATCTCCTCAGACAGGTTCGTTCTACAATTCGATTTTCTTCCCAATCGCAATTTGTAATCCTCTCGCGTTAGTAGATCTTGATGTGCTCTCTATGATAATCATCTCGGACTTCTATTTGCGACTGAGATTGTTAGGGCTTTTTTTAGCGTATTTGTTGTCTAGAGGACAAACTATATGGTACTGATTTTGATGCTCCTTTGCTTAACTTCGAAATTGTAACTAATGATCATTGCTTATAAGTCTTATTAATTCCTGGAAAGTTTATTTGTATCTTTGATAGCTTAGAATGATATTTATTTGTATCTTATTAACATTGCTCATTCACTTGATTTATGAACTATGGTACACCGTCCTCATTTTAATGCAATGCGTTTTGAATCACTCATTTGTTGTTGCTTGGACCACATAGGAGCTCATCAAGCAGAATTTGTTTTGGAATTTCTAATTAATTGTAATTTTTTTCGTAATTGGGATCTGATTATTATTTTCAGGCAAACATTTACCGAGAGGAGAAGAATGTTGTAGATTTGTATATCATCCTTATTAGATATTCAAGGTAAATAGATTTATCCTATTTAGTTTTTACATAATTCCGAATTTATGGTACATAATTCATCAACATGCACTTGTATTTGATATTTTCAGTTTGGTATCTGAAACCATACCATGCCATCGGGATTACCAACGTTTAAATCCAAAAGAAAGATCAGCTTATAAAAAGGTTTGGTATATATTTGTTCTTGTGGTTACGCTGTTTTGTGTTTCATGTGGAATATAATGGTGTGGTTTCTTTCTTGCATTGTTTTCCAGAGATTGATTCCTGTGCTAGACGAGCTTGAATCATTGAAGCCTGAATTTCAACGTCAAGTTGATGAACTTAACAAAGCTCATTCTGGAGTTCAACTGCTTGAACTTGATGATTCTAAAAGAATTAGTGGTGGTTTGGAAGCATCTTCTTTGGAATGGCAACAGCCCCCAGTCAGCACAAAATCTTACTTAAACGGGGATATCAAACGGGTACCACAAAAAACAATTGCACCATCAATGTGAAATTGTCTCATTGCTATGGCAAAGTTGCTCATATGTTATCTTGTTCAGAATTAAAGTTGTTTTCAATGTGGATTTTCGGTCACACAAGTTGCATTTTGAATGTATAGTTAATCCAGTTTATTTGTTCGTAGTTTTCTGGAAGCTTTACCTATGATTGTTTGACTTGTATGATTTCTTTTTTACTTGCTTTCTGGTGGAAGTTTGTAGTTTGAATTTTCATCTTTATTTTGCTGCAGTCTGCTATTATGGCATCAAATTCTTCATTGAACTATGGCAGTAATCAAGCTCATTCATATCCCTTGCAGATGGACAACCAATTCCAGAAGCTGTGAGTATATCCTTCTTATGAGTCAGTTAGCATCGACTCTCTAAATGATCCACTTCTGTGTCTTACTAAGGCAGTTCTTATCAAAAGAGCTTCATTTTACTTCTCAATTTCGTATGTTGATGGCTAAGAGCCTGTGACAATGAAATTAATTCATTCAGTACAGGATATCCTGTATGGTTTTCTTAGGTTGGAAAGATCTACTCTCGTGCTTGCTTGATCGGTTACCTAGATCCTAGATGCTTTGTTTTGCTTCTAACGTATATTTTTGTTGCTTTGAGCCTTTGGCAATTAGTTTAATTAATTAGATGCACAAAATTCTCCTTGGCATTTTACATCAGTTGCTTTTTGCTGCTCTTTTTTATGTTATCCTTTATGTTCTTGAATTACGCTATGTTGTATTTTAATATGAGAATGCTGGATTATGCCTTGCTTTACCTTCAGTTGTGGTTGCTTTTAAAATCTAATGCAGACTTGTCCTAACTATACCAGTTTGTGGATATAATGCAGAAACCTTAACATGCCTCTTCCGAAGCAAGAGACCTTGTCTCGACACTCATTTTTAGGTCCAAATGGTCTTCGGGGCCAGTGGCTAGGACCTAGTTCACAAATTAAGGTAATTTATATCTGGAGACTCCTTGTCATTCCTTGCTCCTCCTCCCCTTCTTCTTTTTCTCTCTCTATATCCCCGTCCCCCTCTGTCTGTGTGTGTCAATGCTGTACACTTTAGAAACTCTCATGAACTGTTGGTTCTGTTGTGTAATACAGGTCCAATATCCAAGCAGCAGTGAGTTAACTTCTACTGAAAATTCCAGGTCAGTACCATTACAAGATTCATCCATACCATAATCTCCAACTTCGTGCCTTATCAGATTTTGCCCAGTTCGCTTATATGATTATGAGTCCAAGATGCTTCCTTTGATACTCAATTTTCTTTCTAAAATGTGGCTTAATGTAACCTGGTCTTATTTTGGTTACCAATGATAATAGCCTGATTCCGGATGGGCAACATGAAATCTTGACAATAAGAGATGGTGAGCCTGGAGGTGCTGGATCTGCAATGGAATCAGTTCTCTCCTTAGATGATGGTAGATGGTCACATCCTGCAGACGATTTGTCTTCTCTTTTAATAAACGAGGCTAGGGAAGATCCTTTCCAGTTTGTCAGTATCAAGCAACCGTCTCCTCCTCCTGTTCTTGCTCAAGTGCAGGACTTAACTCCAATTCCTCCATCAAGAGTTGCTGATCCGAGACCTGGACCCGTGAAACCTTGTTCGGATGGGTCGCCAAGCCCTAATTCTTATCAAGATTTACATGTTGTATGTCTACTGTTTATTCTTCTTTTACATATCCTAACGACATTTCTCTCATTCTTTTTAAGTTTTTTTCTTCCCTGACTAAATGCTTAACATTCTTGATGAGTATGGTAGGGGTCTCTTAATGTTCAATTTTGATTTACTGCAGTCTGTGAATATGATGGAAGACTTCTTGAGATTAGCTCGGGCAAATACTATGAAGAATTTAGAAACATGTGGCGTTCTTGCTGGTTCATTGGTAGGATGTCTTTTGTGAAGAAATTTGAAGTTTAGGCATGAAAGCTTTTCAACATGGTTTCTTATACTGTCAATTTGTTGTGGGTGTAGCAAAACAGGGTTTTCCAAATCACTACACTTATAATCCCAAAGCAAGAGTCAACTTCTGATTCGGTATGACATAATTTTTATAGAAGTTTCTTCTCCATCTACTGCTATGTGTTTCAGGTTCATTTAGCATTTCCCTTCATGTCCCTGCAGATAGCTTCTTTCCATTATGTTGTATTGTGTTCCATCTGCTTTGATTAACTGAGATATTTTGAAAGATGGTTCTGAAGTTGTTATGACAACAAGACAATCTTGCTTGTTAAATTGGTGATTCTTGGATATCAAGATTAGTGTTTTTATTCCCCTCGGTTAGGTGCATTTGCATTCTCATCATCAAAGTAAATCCTATTTCCTTTCTAAGAAATTATTTTAAGCATCCATCCCCTGATTAAATTGCACTGTTCCTTAAATCCTACTTCCTTTCTTTGTATGTTTTCCCCCTTTCGGATTCCAGATGACATGCAAAAAAATTTAAATTCTAACTAGCATATATACTTGTTATGCCGTGCAAAATTAACTTAATATGAGTTGCCATTTGATTGAAAGCAATCATTTCTGTCTGCTTTTAACTTAGGCATCAGCATGTTTTCTTGTACTTGTTTGTGTTTCATGGTCATGTGTTTGAAATATTATTATATTTTCAGTGTCAAACTTTGAATGAAGAAGAAATATTTGAAGTTCAAGACCGATTGTCACTTTTCCCACTTGGCTGGATTCATGTAAGTGGTTCAATAGTTTTTAGAGAATGGTATTTATATGTGATTCTGCTGACGTGGTTGTACTGCGTTCTATATTCTAATTTGCTTCCTGTTAGAAGCAAGCTTTTCCTATTGGCTGCTAAACTTGCAAAAAAACTGTGTCCATTATTTACTTCTGGGTGTTGGTTTCTTGAGGACAGTTTGGGCAAAGCAATGAAGAAGTAATATGTTGATTAACTCGATATTGACACGGAATGGTTTCTTTGTTCGTTTATGATTATCCCTTCCACAGTTCCACTGGTGATGTAGTGCCCTTAAAATCTGGAACTTAAGCACGAATTACTCTTCTACTAATCCACTCAAGTTGTCAGATGTCTGTTGGCTTCATGATCAGATTGTTCCTTAAAAATTGGAAATCATGCTATCATAAAAGTATCATATTGCTCTATATTTTGAGATGATCTGATTTTTTTCTTTTGCTGCGTAAACTACTTAGACGTTGTTTGTCGATAATTACACCATGTAGTGTAGACACTTGCATAAATAAAGGTTAATAACTCACATGCACATGGCTCCTCCTTGGAGGTGGGGTTGGGGAAGTACCTTTCCATCCCGTCAAAGAGAGGTTGGTTCTGGGAGACGCTTGTATAATTACCATCTGAAATTCTGCCTGAGAAAATGGAAATTTTTGGGAATACATATCTTTTCCTGTGGATTTTATGTCTACTTTATTCTTGTATTGAACTTACATCACTTTTCACTTGGATTTCAGACACACCCTTCGCAGACCTGTTTCATGTCGTCGGTTGATTTACACACTCATTATTCATATCAGGTAACCGTAACATTTGCCTCTGCAAAATTTTCTAATGCTGAATGAGAAATAATGTTCGTCTAACTTTAATTCATTATTAGGGTAATCTTTTGTATTTAATATGAGGGGCAAATATCTAATAGTCTCTTTGATGGAACGGGCTTTAGGTTTTTGCCTTAGTTTTGTCAAATTGTTTGACCATATTTTTGCATTCCCAAACCCTAGAATTCTCTTCACTACCTACTCTCACAAACTGTTTTATCCCTAAATTAACAAAAGCTGCCCATAGGAATTCCACTACTGTCTGGCATCATGTTTATGTCATGAGTCTTAAGATTCTCAACAGTCAGAGATGATAAAGGCTGGTGGGAAGATTGGAGTACTTGTGTTTCTTTAGATGTTCTTCATGGTGTACGGTTGATAGCTTTCCGATCTTGATGAATAATTTTGGTGGAAAGTCAATCATATAATTAGATGCTGTAATGATACACATTTTGCCTTTAAGGAAGTGATGCTTATATCTCTTTTGGAGTGAGTTAGACTTTGAAGAGTTAAATAACTTTGAAGAACTAAGATTCCCACCATTTATTTACATTAATGTATAATTGCGAAAAGCTGAAAACATAAAATCTCCCCCTTTTACATTGGTCTTTGTAATAACCTAAAATTGTTTCTACTGTTTAACAAACTCTCGGCCAGCTCTCTTTTTTTCCCTATTGTCTGGCCCAACTTTTGGGCAATGGGGAAGGGGGGACATGAATCCATGACCTCATGGGTGATTGGGTAGAAACTACCACTTAACCAAGTGGTGTTTGTTTCTCAGCCAGCTCATGCAAAATGACTATCACAAGTTGCAGTAGTTGTGGAACTCTATTGTTCATAACTATTGCAATTTGGACCTTCTGCTCATATTAGGACTCAGTTTGAGGATCTGTAGTTTTCTTATAGTATCTTGTGGACTACTGAAACTTTTATTTTGATCTTTTTCTTTTGGCCCAGATAATGTTACCAGAAGCAATTGCAATAGTTATGGCCCCAACAGATGAGAGAAGGTAGCTTTTCTTTCCTTTTTATATGTCCCTATATCCTGGTTGGCAATTTCTTTGAGTTCATAAATGGAAGGGAGTAATGTCAATTACTGCTTGTCATTTTTGGAATTCGTATCCTTCAGTTAGACAAGCATCAATTTTGGTAGGGACTAATAGTAATTTAAAAAAAATACTGAAGGCTCGCCTGAAAAATAGAATTTGTTAATAAGGTTTTTCTTTTGAGTGGAGTGTTGGTGGGGGTGAGTGTACTAGACTGGTTTTGGCCACAGTTGCCACTGCTTTGTTCATTCAGTACCGCAGGAAACTTTCATTTGACGTTCATTCAGTACTGCAGGAAACTTTCATTTGACGAGTTTGCTTAGTGTATGATTATTCTCATAATTGTTTCTTCAATGCACCTGATAATCCATGTTTTACATGGTCATTTACTCTTGAACTGGATGGTTGGAGCAGTACCACTTTTAGTTGGGCAATGCTTGTATCAGTTATTAGTTTTCTGTGAGTCATTTGTCCACTTGTATAGTTATGCATAATAATAAGTATGGAGGAGTGGAAAATGTCCATAAAGAAGGAATTTAGTCATTTGGATTGTGTTCTGCTGTAATTTGTGCTTGGATGCTGGCGATATGGTTTGTAAACAGTAAAAGGCTGCCCTTTCCGTAGAGTGTGAATTAAGTTTGAAATTCCAACCCACAACCAATGCAGGGCCATTTTTGGTTCTGAATTGAATGATACTGCAGTTGGTGATGTCAAACATATATAACAATAACATTGAAACCACGAAGATACTGTAATCATAGATTTTATCATCACATGATTTAAAATGTAGGTATATTATTATTATATTTCCTTGCATTTAACACATCCACTGTGGTAATGCAGTCCACATGGTATATTTCATCTGTCTGATCCTGGTGGTGTCTCCGTGATTCGTAATTGCCAGCAGCGGGGTTTTCATCCCCATGAAGAGCCCTCAGATGGGAACCCAATTTATGAGCATTGTTCTCATGTCTATATGAATGAAAAGTTAAAATTTCATGTGATTGATCTTCGTTAAGGTCTGAATCCTTTACCATCATGAATTGACTACAGGAAACCAGTTTTCTCATAAGTTACGCATTATCAACATGTAAATTTAAAAGAAAATATGAATCAGAAGTATGATGGAACTAGAGCTCAGTTATCTTGATGTTCTTTTTGTTTTTTGTTTTTGTTTCTTTCGAAAACCATCATATTTTGTTAGCCTTCACAGGATATATGGTTACCCAACGTGTCACTGTAAATTGTTGTGTAATTAGTGTCGCCATTTTGAGCTTTCAATAGTTGTGATTATCAAGATGTAATTTGAAGGATACTCGATATAGAAGTTGGATCGCGGGGACACGCTGTTGGTGCTTTTCAACTTCTAGGTATGCTTCACTATATCTTTTGTGCATACCCTGTGATTTTCAATTCTTTTCAGAAGCATGCAATTCTAATAGCTGACTGACTATTGTATTAGATGTTAGCATATCTCTATGTTAAATTAATCTCAAAGCATATATGCAAGTGTTTGATATTTTTATGCGATACAAGGCTTTCTCCGTTAGTTTGTGATTCAGTGTGATGAGAAGAAGATACCATCCCCATGGTTTCATTCTATGGCAGAAATCCATATATTTTGTTGTATGAGATTGTTAGAGAGTCCATTATTGCCAGTTGCACACCTAGTACTGCGACAGGCCTTGAAAAGTTTTTCCTATATATTCGGACCACATCCAGAGTTTAAAGACCAGGTGGAGAAGAATGTTTTAGTGATAATTTATGAAGACCTGTTGGCAACTCAGCCAGGATTGATAGCTTGTGAATCTTTAATGGTTCGTGAATTTTCCTGCCGAACACCATACTTCCGTTCTATTATTCCTATTGCATTGAACCTTGAAAGCTACAACAAAGCTAATGATATGATACCATTCTTGTTAACAGAATTTTATTGAATTTTTGCTCTGGCGGATAGGCAAATCCCAAATTGTTGGGGGGAAACTATAACTAAAAGCTCCAAGATTGACCTTTAAAATTCGTGGACCGGAATGGACTCTGTGGTAGGGTTCTAAGGAATTGATTGGTCGGTTATTTTTTAAAAAAAATTTACATATTTCTATAATAGTATTGATCAATAATTGAAATAACTAATTTTTTTTTTTTAATCTGACAATAGAAACACACACATGTATCACATATGTATCCCTCTAACTTATACACATAACTCACGCACACTCACATAATTCACACAAATGTTACCCACAAGGATTGAACCCTTGATCACAAGGTAATTGTTGGTTTGGTTAAATTTATGTCAAAAAAATCGACCTCCTTTTGCCCTTCTTTGTGCATGCCATTCCCTTCAATATCTGTCAATAACATTTTCAGCAAATAATTAAAATAAAATTATAAATTGAATTAGATTTGGAGACAACGACGTGGTCGACAAACTCAACTTAGCAAAATCATTTGCGTACTGTTGTGATTTGGCCCATTTGGGAGGTGGTGTAGCTTAGTTGACAATTGACAGGCAGACATGGGCCCACCATGAGTCTTCTTGGGCTTTAACCATATCAATGGGCCTACGAATTCATATCTGGAGGGAGTTTACTAGATTAGAGTCATTAGACAGCCCGATATGGGCTCGCCAAGAATCATCTTGGGCTGGAATCTCCCTCGTCCTTGGACCTTGAGCATCTGAATAAAAAAGTTTTGGAGAGTTTTAGTCACACCTGATTTGTATTAAAGACATTCCTTATTAATAACAATCCAAATCTTTTTAAAATTTTCTAACGACACCAAAAGGCACATAAAATATCATACTTTTTAGAAATGTACCCCATACACAAAACAAAGCTGAAAAAACAGAGGAACGGGAGGCAGCATCTAATTCTTCATTTAAGTTGGGCAATACCGGCGAGATCAACCACTCTGCATCAGCCCCTAATCTTTCAGATAATGAACAGTTGTTAGCTTTGGTTGAAAAGATACGTGCTGCTCTTGAAAAGATACTTGTGGACAGTTTGTCACATCTTGTTCTTGAGTTGGCCATGCTTTGTCCAGATGTTCAGAAGCGGAAAGAGCTGGTTGATGCCTACAATGCCAGTCTGCAAGCAAATGGGAGGGGCCAAACCAGTGGTACCCGATGTGAGTGGTGGGGGTAAGCAACAAAAGAAAACTTCGAAGTTCCACAGAACGCAGGTTGGTGATGGTTCTGTGACTGCAGTTTTAGATCTCAAGAATTCTAACCCTGATGTGGCCGAAGGGCGGAGGTCGGAAGCTTTTCTCTAGCTAATGTGTAGATGACGGCATCACCATAGCTCTCCCTCCGTGCTCCAGAGCGTTGTACCTTCCGTTCTCCATCGCGACTTAGGTTCTCCATTGACAGAATCACTCTCCCCTGTTCTGAGCTTCAAAGGCTTGGAGTATTATGGGTGTTTTAAGCCTAGATCTTAAAATATACGAAATCAATGCAAAGTCAAAGTAAATCGAGGCATCCTTAGTTAAAGTGGGGTGTGATTAAAGCTCTCTAGATATCTCTGTATTCTGCAAGTCATTCGGCTTGGTTTACACTCCTACTCTACTCCCTCATGGAATCCTTGATCCTAATCACAACAGGATTCAGTATTTCGAATCCTAATTCCCACTGTATATATATATACGGTCTGCAACAATCCGTCCTGTATTTTATTTTTGCGATTCCAGATTGTGATCAGCGTTTCTGCAAGCGAGAGGCACGATTCCAACCGAAGCGGGAGGATCGAACCGATAATTGTATCTGCCTGTGTCAAATTAGCGGAGGCAAGAAAACCCTAACTTTAACCCTCTTGTGTTTCCATTGTTATTCATAGAGTTTTAATGGCCGCCTTAAACGACACTATGACGAAGCTCGAGTACTTCTCCCTCGTTTCTAAAGTCTGCAGCGAACTCGAAACACATGTTGGTTCTAATGATGTTGTATTAGCCGAGTTCATCACTGAATTGGGTTCGAACTCTGAGAATTTCGACCAATTTGATGAGAAGTTGAAGGATTATAGGTTTGAGGTGCCCGATTACTTCGTTCGTACTCTTCTGACGATCATTCACGCAATTCTCCGGCCGAACCCTACGCCGGAGAA
This sequence comes from Tripterygium wilfordii, assembly GCF_013401445.1. NCBI lineage: Eukaryota > Viridiplantae > Streptophyta > Magnoliopsida > Celastrales > Celastraceae > Tripterygium > Tripterygium wilfordii. The sequence goes on along the minus strand of NC_052244.1, from coordinate 16,665,590 downwards.
GGAATGCGTAGATTATGCTAAGAAGACGAGTTATGGCGCCTTAGCTATTGCGAGTAGTAAGGAAAGAATGAAGGAGCTCGAAAAGGATATCACGATGGAGGCTAGTAACCACCAAAGAGAGAAAGAGTCGGATAGGCATAGGGACAGTGGAGGCAGGAGAGATGGAGATATGCTCAGAGACAGAGAGAGGTACAAAGATCGGCGTAACAGGCATGGAAGAGATTGTTACAACGCGGACAAAGATGTTAGACAGGATGGTGCGCATGATAGGGGCCGAAGGAATGGGCAGTACTATGCAGATGAACCTGAATTACACAAGGTGTATAAAGGAAGGGTAACGAAAGTGATGAGCACTGGTTGTTTTGTCCAATTGAGTGACTTTAGAGGGAAGGAGGGTTTGGTTCATGTTTCTCAGATTGCAAATAGGAGAATTGGGAACGCAAAGGATGTTGTGAAGCGGGATTAGGAGGTTTATGTAAAGTTAATTTCGTTTTCAGGCCAAAAATTGAGTTTGTCAATGAGAGATGTTGATCAAAAAACTGGTAAGGATTTGCTTCCGCTTAAGAAGAGTTCAGAGGATAATACATTTAGGAGCAGCCCTTCAGGGTACAAGGATGGGTCAGCTACAAGGACTGGACTTTCAGAGATTAGGATGGTGGAGGAGATGGATGCCGTTCTATCATGCACGCCGCTAAAAAGAATGAGCTCACCCGAGAGATGGGAGGCCAAACAGTTGATTGCTTCAGGGGTTTTGAGCATTAAAGAATATTTAATGTATGAAGAAGAAGCAGATGGAGTATTATATCAGAAAGAGGATCCTGAAGAAGAGCTTGAGATTGAGCTGAATGAGGATGATGAACCAGCTTTTCTGCAAGGCCAGACCAGGTCATCTGTAGATATGTCACCAGTGAAGATATTTAAGAATCCGGAAGGATCGTTAAGTCGTGCAGCGGCACTCCAATCTGCCCTCATAAAAGAAAGGAGAGAAGTTCGGGAACAGCAGCATAGGGCAATGCTTGATTCAATACCAAAGGATCTTAACCGTCCTTGGGAAGACCCAATGCCAGAGACTGGTGAGAGACATCTTGCACAGGAGCTTAGAGGTGTTGGGTTGTCAGTTCATGGCATGCCTGAATGGAAGAAGGATGCTTTTGGAAAATCGTTGACATTTGGGCAGAGATCAAACCTCTCCATCCAGGAACAAAGGCAGAGCTTGCCAATTTACAAATTAAAGAAAGAGTTGATTCAGGCCGTGCATGACAATCAAGTTCTTGTAGTCATTGGTGAGACTGGCTCAGGTAAAACTACCCAGGTAACACAATATCTCGCTGAGGCAGGTTACACCACAAGGGGTAAGATAGGGTGTACTCAACCACGAAGGGTGGCTGCTACGTCTGTTGCTAAGAGGGTCGCAGAAGAATTCGGTTGTCGTCTTGGGGAGGAAGTTGGTTATGCTATTCGTTTCGAGGATTGCACTGGATCAGATGCCGTGATCAAGTATATGACCGATGGTATGCTTCTTAGGGAGATCCTGATTGATGAGTATCTTTCACAGTACTCTGTTATAATGCTTGATGAAGCTCATGAGAGGACTATACATACTGATGTTCTTTTTGGATTACTGAAGCGGCTTGTTAACCGGAGACCTGATCTTCGATTGATTGTCACATCTGCCACAATAGATGCAGAGAAATTTTCAGGGTATTTCTTTAACTGTAGTATCTTTGCAATTCCTGGGAGAACTTTTCCAGTGGAGATACTCTATGCAAAAGAGCAAGAAAGTGATTATCTGGATGCTGCTTTGATCACTGTCCTACAGATCCACTTGACAGAACCCTGAAGGTGACATACTTCTCTTCTTGACTGGTCAGGAGGAGATTGATTTTGCATGCCAGTCTCTTTATGAGAGGATCAAAGGACTCGGTAAAAATGTTCCTGAGTTGATTATTTTGCCTGTTTATAGCGCCCTTCCTATTGAAATGCAGTCAAGGATTTTTGAACCTGCTCTCTCAGGGAAGAGGAAAGTGGTGGTGGCCACCAATATAGCTGAGGCTTCTTTAACTATAGATGGTATACATTATGTGGTTGATCCTGGGTTTGCAAAACAAAATGTGTATAATCCGAAGCAAGGGCTTGATTCACTGGTCATAACACCAATTTCACAAGCATCAGCCAAGCAACGAAGGGGCGTGCTGGGCGTACTGGGCCTGGAAAATGTTACCGCCTCTACACTGAGAGTGCCTATTGCAATGAAATGTCCCCTACCACAATTCCAGAAATCCAGAGGATAAATCTAGGACATAATACGCTGACAATGAAAGCCATGGGAATAAATGATCTCCTGTCTTTCGACTTTATGGATCCACCTTCACACCAAGCTCTCATTTCTGCCATGGAATAACTGTACAGCCTAGGAGCTCTGGATGAAGAGGGGCTTCTCACTAAATTGGGTAGAAAAATGGCAGATTTTCCTCTGGATCCTCCTCAGTCTAAAATGTTACTAGCCAGCGTTGATCGTGGGTGTAGTGATGAAATCATAACAATAATTGCGATGATTCAAACTGGGAACATCTTCTACCGGCCGAGAGAAAAACAAGCTCAAGCAGATCAGAAGAGAGCCAAGTTTTTCCAACCTGAGGGAGACCATTTGACTTTACTTGCTGTCTACGAGGCTTGGAAAGCAAATAATTTCTCAGGACGTTGGTGCTTTGAGAACTTTGTCCAGTCTCGATCCTTGAAGAGGGCAGAGGATGTCAGAAAACAGCTTCTCTCCATCATGGACAAATACAAGTTGGACATTGTGAGTGCTGGAAAGAACTTTACAAAGATCAGGAAGGCGATCACTGCAGGGTTCTTCTTCCATGCAGCTCCAAAGGACCCACAGGAGGGTTATAGGACCCTAGTTGAAAACCAGCCAGTTTTTATCCACCCTAGCAGTGCTCTATTTCAAAGGCAGCCGAGCTGGGTTATCTACAACGAGCTGGTGACGACCTCAAAGGAGTGAAGTAATAGTTATTGATCCCTTGTGGCTTACGGAACTGGCACCAAGGTTCTTCAAGGTTGCTGAGCCCACAAAATTAAGCAAACGCAAGCGACAAGAACGCATTGAGCCTCTGTTTGATGGATATAACGAGCCAAATTCTTGGCGTCTTAGTAAACGGCGAGGATGAGTTCTTATGCAATTAGTGCTAACTGATGTTGAAATTCTGTATAGTTTGGTTGTAAATTTTATATCTTGTACAGGCTTTACGAGGCCACTTATGTTTCTAGATTGATTTTTTCAAATGCATGCTCTGTGGGCACTTTTGCTGCAGGAGTTTGGTTGAATTTTATCATATTCTTTTGTGTTTCCCTTAATTGGATTTCAAAATAGAATATTTGCTCAAATCTTCCAAGCTCAATTCTTTTCTGCTGCTGGTTTTAGATGGAAACATAATCATATACCCTTATTAGTTTGAGGACTCGGATTGGTTTACTGTTATGAATGCTGCCCTGAAATAGAACAGTTCCATTTTATTCAGAAAACTTGGTTGGAGTAACTTTGCAATGTTAGCAAGAACTGGATGTTATAAGAACTCAAAAGGAATAGAATGGTTTAGGAATAAATGAAGCAGTAATTACAATGACAAGATCATCAACAGAAAACAAAGGAGGAGACTTGCACTGAGGTTGAGCAATCATAATCCTTCAAGGCATTAATTAAAACTGCAAGATATCAATAACCATTTCATCAACCAAAGAATCAAGAATTTGACTCTCAACTTCCACTCCAAGTACAAATTCATCAACTTCAAAGTCCAACCATCTTCCATATTGACTCATGTCTTTGTCCACAAGCTCATCCACCATGCAATCCCCCATTCCTTTCCAACCAGAAATCTCCTTAATAACTTCTTCTGCCAACCGATCCTTTCTTCTCACTGTTGCTGTCCCTTTCACCCATGACTTGCATCCCCCTCCCACATAACGCCTGCATCTTAGGTCTAAGCATTCACTCACACAATCAAATAATAACTTCCGCTGTAGCTTAGACACGCCATGAACAGTTTCAGAACTCCCTCTTCTACTGTTTAACTGCTCAAACAGATGAGGGTTGATGATCTCACGAGACCGGCCTAATGTGAAGTCTTTAAACATCAGTTCTACATTACAAAGTATCTCCCTCACATATTCTAGGTCCCATGGAGTTGATTTTGTGGAATGTGTAACAGTTATTGTATCCAAATGCTTTCCAGGTACACCTCCGGTTGATATAGAGGAAGCAGAATCTGATAATTCTATATCAGCCTCTACGCAGTTTAACTTCTTTAAAGAACTCAAGCCAAGTACTTCTACAGCTTGCACTGACGAACACTGTTTACTTCCTGTAAAAAATTTGGTCACGTAAATTATAGCTTTCTTGACTCAAGAATATATTGATTTGTAATAAAAGTAGCCAAGTTTAAGCATCCAGCATGCATCACTCTTACCTTCTGTGCTACTACTATTTGTACAATCTGATGAGATGCAACTTTCATTTGAAAAAGAAGGTTCAAGAATAGAGATTGGACTGGGGAGTCGACAATCAAGCAACTTCCTAAAATCATTATGCTTGCTGTTAACCTCATCCACATAATCAGCTCCCTGAAAGTGGCATGAATTGCATCAGTTGCATTAAGAATGATTTTGTCAAAGTATGCGGCAAATAATTTTGAATACCTCACTTATTAAGGAGAAGATAAAAAAGTGAATATTGGAGTAGCAAACTGGTTTTCCATATGGTAAGTGGTAAGTACATCATTAACTTAAACTAACAGATTTATAATCAGTCAGCCTAAGAATTTGTATTCCCAGAGATTTCCTTATAGATTAGATGTGAAAGTCAGAATCATGTACCTGAAACGCGTTTTCAGACCTGAAAATTGGATGATCGTTGGAGAATAAGTCAGAGTCATAAGAGCTACTCAGTTTATCTCCATGAAGAGCATGCTGATTTTTATTGTACTGCAACCGAGGCACAATTCTTCCTGTGTTTGCAGTTGATGTGGCATCTTGTAAAATTGACGTGGAACTAGAAGTTGATCCCACTTTCATGGAACCACTGCAGGAAGACTCAATTCCATAAGATAGATCCCTTAACTTTTGTTCCAAAAGTGAACTCAAAGCATCTCCCCCTATAACATTATACCCCACCGAAGAGAACTTCATTCCATCGGCGTCAAGGAACAATCTCTTCCCTCTATTATCCATGCCAACACCATTAGTATTCTGCTCCAACTGCCCTGATGATGATCGTGTGAGAGGAGCTGTGAATGTAAATGAAACAACATCCATGGATTTCCTTTTGTTTTCTTCAGGCCAACTAAAATGCTTTTCAAAAATTGGACTAGATTTAACTGGCTTCTCATCAATGTCCATCAACGCACTCTCAGCTACTCGATTTTTTTCAAAGTGTATGTCAGGGTCAAGTGACCTTTTCTTTCTAGGAAAGTTCTTCATATTGGGCTGAGTGGTTCCCTTTTCACTATCTGTTTCCTCCAAACCCTTCCTCAATCCAATTTTGGAGCCAGCTGTCCTATTTAAAGTTCTCTGCTGCCCATAGGAAGGATGCCCAGACAATACTTTTTTAGCAGACAAGTTGGAAGTGGATGTTTTTGGAGCTGATCTCTCTTTATCTATTCGGCAATTTTGTTTCTGGTTGTTCTGCCTAAGAACACCGGATGCATTGTGCGTGGAAGATTTCTTATGCAAATTCTTATGTGTAGGTGGTTGTCTCCTAGAGGGAATGCTTGACTTAACCTCACTCGGTTCTTTTAGGCCTACCAAGCCTCGGCTGCTACTTGGATTTAAACCTTCCCTTCTTTGGACATTGACTTTTGCTTGGATTGCAAGGGAAATGGACCTCCCTTTGTTTTTTGAACCATAAGAACTTTGGTCTCTATCAGGGGAATCCCGAAAAGAAGAATCTACAGATCCATTCCAGCTCTTATTCAAAGGCTGTCCCTTGAGATATTTGGCCGCATTTGACTCAAAGGACCTTTGAAAAGCTTCCGCAGGCCTGGATGTTTTATTTGCACCTTCAACTCTCTCTTTCAGATCATGGGCTTTTAAGGATGCAGAAGAAGAGTCTGCTGAAGACATTTGCTGCGCAGCCTGCACCTTTTCCTTCAGATCTCGAACTCTTAGTGGTACTGAAGATGATCCAACCAGGGGCATTTTGGCCTTGGCCTCCTTAGCATGCTGGCTAGACTCAATTATTTTTGCAGCTGCTTCCATTATATGTGCAGCATTCTTAGTTGGGATGAAGCCAGGATTCTTTATTGGAGAAAGAAGTTTGTGATGGGTAATCGGAATTGATTTGGCTGATTTAGGAGGTAAAACTTCGGTTTGGAATTTCTCAATGGGTTTGTTTATCTTTTGAGGCTTTGACTCCATGAAGTACCGGGAAGAGCCCTCCACTTTATTACGTAGGTTTCCAGAATACATGATTTGATGGTCTGAATAATCGTAATTCTTCCTGTGATGTCGTACTTCTCGAAGAGATTGGGTATCAGAAAAGGGAGTAGAGTAGGACTCAGAAAAATTAGATGTCGGAATAGAATCTAAACCCATAAGCCTGGCAACCACCCCAGGGGCCCTTGCTCCGTATCCATCATCATCTGTAACTGATGAGGCACAGCTATAATCACTACCTTTGACGCTGGATCCTGCTCCTGTTTCATCCTCATCCATCTGGGAAAAAATGGTTGTAAATTTGTCTTTTAGATCCAAAAGACAAACACATTCAGTAAACATATCTCATTGAATGAAAAGAACGAAAAAATAATGAAATTTATTGAACGAATGGTCATATTCTTACGAAATCAAAACGTGTCGTTGGCAAGTTCCCACCACATTTCTTTCCTTGTTTTGAACGTTCTACAAAGAATGAAGAAAGAAAAGGCATATCCAGTCATAAATGCAGATGGTAATCCATACAAGAATTGCAAGAAAGAATTGTTAGCCATATTTTTATGGCACAGAGAAACATATTACCAGGTAATTCAGACTTGCTTGAGAATAACTTCTTCCGAGATTTTGATGTCCAATCAAACAACTGAAAGAAACCACCAACATAGCCTCCTCCAGTTTTTGAACCATCCTTCTCAAAACCCATTGTATTGACCTAAAATCATGGCATTGTTAGCATTGATGGTAAAAAAGGAAACAGGAAGAACAACAAACTGATTCCATCAAAAAAATGTCATCCGCAAGTTTATTTAAATACACAAAAGAATGAGTTTATTGTCCCCATTTAACTGCGTTCAGCACTAGGCATTGATATAATTCCCAATGAATAGATATTATTTGAAGGACAAGGCCAAGGGAAAACACAATCATATTTGTAACTTTCAATTACCATTCTGACATTTTAGTGACCATGAACTTGAAGTCTTCTACTTTTTTCTGCAATGAAGACTTGCCATTTGGCAATAGAATAATTCCATTGCACACCAATGATACAAAGTGTAAAAACTATGCTCAAGCACCATTTTATAGAGATGAGGCGGCAGCATCACTTTACAATCCTAATTCACTTATTGTCTCAACCCATTCATAAATCAAAGCCAAGTCTCCAATAAAATCAAAATTCATGCATCAAGCTATCAACAATAAAAAACAAACAAATGAATTTCCAGTCATCTCTGTCACCTTCGCAATTGTAAGATGGTTCCCCCACTCAATCACTCCCTTTGGCCCTCATTATCTCGTTATTGCCGCAACACAAAACCACCTCCAACTTTTGCAATAAAAAAGGCCTCATCTTCAGTAAAACTAGACTAGCGTGATCAAAATCACCTATACCGTACATATTGGTGACATTCTACTTCACATTGACATTGCATTTTCCTTTAGAATACTTTCTCTCCATATTCAAGCATAACATTGAGAGATTCAACGATGTATCTTCTGGAATTCGCTTCAAACCAGCTTCAAAGGGCTCAAATTACACCAATCTACCAAGCTAAATCCCCAACAATCTGAAAATCTCTGATTTAAACAAGATCCTCTATTTGCAAAATCAGTAAAAAAAAACAATGGCAAAACACTCTCCTATAATTGTATCCAGCAAAATCATAGGCGTTGCAGTAAACAATCCAATAATAGACAACCTTTCAAATTAAATCCTATCTCCCACATTTTCTGAGCAACCAAACAGAACCCAGGAGAAAAAAAAAAAAACCTAGCAAAATTGAAAACCTAAATACTAATTTGAACAGAACAAACAATTCAATATAAAAACCCTTAATCCTCTCGATGAAATCACGAGAAGATACTTACTTTACATGAAACAGCGATTGAAAGATCAGATTAGCCTCTGGATCCCCATCTGTCTCTTCAGTATCCACATCAACTTCTGAGGGGAAAGTGTTAGGGCTCCGCTATGTCGAGAGAGAGAGAGAGAGAGAGAGAGTTGTGTAATTAAGGTTTCCCAGAGACGGATTTCTGAGAGAGAGAGGGAAGTGTTCGAGCAGTGAAGTGCAGTTCAATAGAATTAAATGGCGAGAGAGAGAATAAATTTGGTTTTTTTTATATAAAAAAAATTTTAAATTGCCCTTTTAGTTTTAAAAAATCGGTGGAGAAATATTGTCATTATTTAAAGGTGAAAGATTGTAACGTCTCTTTTTGGAGAGGGAGTGATTTCAAATTCCAAACGGGAACTTGGAACCCATGATAACGCTACAGCTTAGTGTACACAAAGAACAAGACCCTACTCCGTGATTTCCACGTTGTTAGTAGCGGAGTGACCTGGCAATTATTTACAGTGGTGTAGACGTGTCAAACAATGGGGAAGGGAGTATGCATATGTATATACACCAGCATAAAGCCAATGGTTTCAAACACTGAGAGCTCCAATTGAAATTACAGAATACCGTGTGATAATGATAAAAACCACAATAATGACGATAGGTGACACCAGGATGTTACACGTGGCACCAAAATGCTGAGTCGACAAATTATCGAGATATTGAACGAGCTCTCACCGAGCTACCTACCAGGCAACATCATCTTGGAATCCCTGAGTGACCAAAAACCATAGGGAACCAGGACTTTAGAGGATTCGGACTGCTATTAGAAAATGAATTACGACGTGATTCGTCCTCTGAAAAATCCTCCTTGAAGAAATAGATATATTCCTACCAAAATCAGACGACCGAGACTCATATAAAAGAGACCTCCAATGTCAACTAAATGATCTTGAACTCTTAACTCTCAATTGTTAAAAGAGAGTTTTGAGTACCAAACACATTTTACTCTCTTAGTAGCATTTCAACTAATTTAAACAATAGGACATTCATTTGAGGATTTATCTCGGGAACCCCTTAATTTACATTTCTTTTTGTGCATATCACTGAAGCATATCCGAGAAGTCAATTCATGACTATTAACCCGACCACCAGATACGTTAACATGACCAAGCGAGATTTGGACGATATCACCCTATTGTGCGGGCATACCCACAGTCACCATTGTATACTTGTGCGAGAGAGATATTGGAGTATGAAGAAAATGTCTTTAATCAAGTAAAAAAAAAATGCTGGAATCTCCTCTCTTGTTAATAATAATATATATGATTTCAAAAAACATTAATGAAGAACAATACAATAATGATTAACCAAAATTTATATCAAGCAATGTGACTGATGTTGTACTATAAGGACATTCTATGAAATTTGTAGTGTTTTCTCCAAACGTACAGACCCAGGCCCACAGCCCACATGGGGTACCTAGCTAGACACATTTAGAGACACTTGAACAGGTATTTGCAGTTCCTGTTGGAATATAACATGCAAAAAACCAATTAATATTTATATTGCATGAACAGTGAACAAGTTACAGAAATAAAACAGTAACATTAATCAGAAACAGTAACATCAGCATATATGAACTCAATAATTGATGCTTAAATTAAAATACCAAAAACCGTAAACAGTTGATAGGAATAGTGGGAGCGAGGTACGCCTTTCGCGAATCTCCTTAAAGAGAAATGTCCAGCCACTGGTGCCAAGCTCTCCGGACAGACTCTTCCCAAGATACAACGCTCCTCCGCAAACCACTAGTAAGCAGCACTTCAATACTAATGGACTTAGACGAACCAATTTAGAATTGCACTCTCAAACAGATTGAAGACAAGGAAAACGAGACTTAGAAGAGCAGCAGAATGACAGAAGAAGAAGAAGAAGATTTTTTTCTCTTTTGAAGCTGCTGCCAAGGCTCTCCTTATATAGGAGGCTTAGCAACAACAACCCAGAAAAATCAGTGAGAAATCACTGATTTTCGGGTTGGCAATTTGACCAAGCAAGGTTGCATCCACCAGCCCATATCTTGGGCTGTTGCAACTGCTCTGGTTGACCAGGTAAAGATGCCAGTCATGGGCTGGGCTTGAACAGTTCATATTCAATGCATTTGGGCCTCTCTTATGGGCTTATAACAAAGTGCAAAAATGTAAGAAATTATTGGGCTAAGTCTGCGAAGGGCTTGGCCCACACGCACGCTCGCCTCGGCGGGCGGGCGCGCTCGTGTTTTAGTCCAAGTTCATAATGTGGAGCCTCTCACTCCTACAAAAGCTTGGGTGCCCTTGGGCCCAAAGTTTTACTACAACACTTGGACTTATAAACAACACATCCACATGGTATTTTTCCAATGTGGGATTCCCATACACACACTTATTGCACTATGTCCATCATGCTCATCATGGTCACTTTGGAGTCTTTTTACATTCAACCGATAAATGATTTGGTCACACTAATTACTCCAGTTTATTGTCCTTATAACAAGGATCAATTGCCCATAAATTTCATTCAATAATTATTATTGAGCTTTCATTTAATAATGGTCAAAATATAGTTGACCATCATTTTCTAACAGTTCCTAATTAGCTGGGTCGCATATAAGGACTATATAAGTAAGGGCCCGTTAATTTGTCGGTCGCGGATCAATCAAGGATGGATTCCATAATTCTCATCCAACTCCTCTTTCCCAACTAACAAGCCACGCAGCCATCAAACGAGATAGGAGACCTATCGAATCGAAGTTCCCGACCTCCATAAATCATTTCCGACCATCAACAACCATCAAAAGCCACTCATTTCGTCAAATTTATGCAGTTGTCCAACACAAACTCTACTTGCTCCACCCCTTCACTGGCCAAAATAGCCACTAAATGCCGGCGTTATTTTCGATTGGACAAAACTGGAATAACTATTGTAAACGAGGGCATAATTAGAGAATTCCCCGTGTTTTCGGCATAAAAAATGCATCGTGAAACCCCTTAGAAGCAGCTAAAATCCGCTTCACCCTCCACCGCAAATTGTTACGGCAACACGCCAACACCCCAACCCGACTCACTGCCAAATGGGTTTCTCACTAACGCAGTGGAAATTAGCTGCAACAAGGTGCATTTGGCATTGCCAAACACACCCACCATATCTATGTTTACATTAGATATATTGTTTGGCTATTATAAAGCATAATTGAATCAATAACTCATGTGTAACATATAACAATCGTTGAATTAAAACATGATCAATCATAAAAGAAAGAAAGTAATTAAAAAAAAAAAAGACTTCCTCTCTCTTTGTAGATGTATTTTAATTAGTATCCATGCACAATTGCACCACATTTATTCTTTATCCAACGCAACCCACTCCTTAAATTGGCCTTCATTTTTCCTTCCACCGCATAGGCTTTGTACTTAACAACTCTACGCTGCCGTTTCAATTCTGGATCCACGTTAAAACTCCACGAAGACGACGTCGTACTACTATACGGATTGATAATGAGATCATGATGCCCATTCCACGAAGGAACCATTGACGACGTAGAAGATGTTCTACAGGCATTATAGGATACCGGCCGCCGGTTGTCGTACCCTTCGTTTTCAAGCCTTGGGCAGTCGCAACTGTCGGTGTTATCGTATGTTGACCGGAATCCCAATTCCTTCTCTCTCATAGCGTCTGACGGGCGATTAATCATGTTTTGAATGTATACGTACACGTTTGAGACCGTGAAAGAGAGATTCGGACTATGTTTTGTGGTTTGTTGAGGAGGTTAAGGTTTATTTAAAGGTTGGTTTTGTCTGTTTGTGAAGATGGAGGTGATGAGGATACAGTGAGAAAATTAACGTATGAATTATTGCAGCAAGATTCTTATTGACTAATTGGAATTTTCTTTTTTTTGTTAAGGAGAGGATGGCCTGAAATTTCTGCTTTTCTATATATAGGCTGATACACAGGGCTTGGTTGCTTTGACCAAAAAATAGCAAATACTTAATTTCCAGAATGCCAACTAATTAGTCAAACAAATAGTAAAATCAGTATTGGTAATTTCAGAAAAACATGATATTTCAGGGGAAAAAGTTGAACAACAAGCATTGTATGTGAAGCAAAATTTATGGAAATGTCATTACCCACCATTATCTCTCGGGATAGGGGGGGCTGGAATTATTCCAGCAATTTCACCCCATCTCCACCATCCAATGTAAAAATACATTGATTTGACAACACTACACTTAATACATTCAATGGTGGAGATGAGGTGGAATTGCTGGAATAATTCCAGCAAATCCTTTTCCTTATCTCTCACTAGACAAATCATCCACTTTATTGTATGCTCTGAAAAGTGAACTTCAAGGGATCTATTGTTTTCGGGCTCCAATGCTATAAACAAAAAACGAATGTATTTAACTTATAAATTACGGATGTTCGCATAAGAGAAATGATATATATATAATTGAGAATCATTAACAATGTTTAGGACTTTTTTATTTATGAAGTATATATTCATAATTGGTGATGGATTATATAGCTCAAAGCCTCAAACCTATCTAAAGAAAAGAGTTTATTGATTCAACAAACGTATTTGACGATGATTATGATAATTAGGATTTCAAAGTGAAAATAATGGGAATGACAGAAAGTGACAGTGACCTCTCATCTTATGCGTGATCAGATCCAACGAATGAGATGAAAATCCGTAAGTTAAAATTTTATATGAACGTCCGCAGAACACTATATGAGCCTAGAGGCTTAAAGGTTAGAACATGCTACATTTTTAGAACCAAAAAAAAAAAGTTAAACGAGACCAACTAGGTTTTTGATTGGGAGCAATTATTTGCACACATAGTTAAACTCAATGCACACACCTACTCAACACACCCAAGGAAAAAATCTAATACACACATTGTACTTCCTAAGTTACCCTTTCATCCAATAAAATAAATTTGTTTTTCTCTCTTAATCAATTTGTCAATTTGTGAAGAGGGTATGCAGGATCAAAAAATCGTCAATGCCTTACCAACAAAAAGGATTAAAACCCATTCGACTAAATGTCCAAATAAAAAAAAAAATTGAATCGCATTGAAAATATAAAATTTTCTATTCCTAAGGCACTAGTGCTTCTATTCAAAACCAGTCAAACAAGGAGAAGAAGCAATCATGGTTGACATTTCTCTTCCTCTCCTATAACAATGAAAACCACCTCTCCTCTTTCACTCTTATCTCTGTCTCTCTTCTTTATCTCTCTATATTTCTCTTAGAGTTCGTGACAAGATTTACAAGTTCTGTTGGGATATTGGGAGCAACAAAGCATATAAAGTTGGGAGTAACTTTTAATTTATCTTTAATTGAGTTTGAAATTAAGAAGACTTTATGTGTTAAAAAAATTTAATTAAAAATATTAGGGTTATAATTTAATTTGATTGCATTGAGAAAGAAATATGGGTGTAAAAAGTAAATAGGTTTTTAAGTAATTTCATATAAGGATAATTTTGTAAATTTAAATATTTTAAAAAAAATATGTGTACAATGAATCTAAGTTAAGTTCGTGTGCAAATAACAGCTCCCTTTTTTATTTACGATTAGTATAGTCCAACTAACTCTAGTATCTATGAGACTAATATGGGCCTAGAGGCCTACCAAACTTTCGCAGCACATATCCATGAGGCCCAATACTGCAAGAACTCAAAACTCGTTTTCGGCCCACTGGGGGTTCCGTCTCACTCTAACATACGCGTCCGGGATAAGACACCGACGTCCACCCACACACGCTTTTCGTGCAAAGCAGTTGATTCGCTGCACAATCTGCGTAGGATAGCAAAGATCCCTAAATTTCCAACGGGACCAACACGACAGACAAGTCCGATGTTTGATCCGACGGCCGCCAACCATCTAGGCGCTTGATAACTTTGTTTAGATGAACGGGGGTTCACCACTGCGGCGCATGATAGCTTCTCAAGATTAAGAATAGTAAGCGTTCTCCACAGGATGCGCTTTGCTCCCCACTCTGAATCTTCGTCGCCAGTACGACATCCTCTGTAACTTTGTTTGAATTACCCAGTTCGTTATGACATCCTCTGTAACTTTGTTTTAAATACCCAGTTCGCTAGTTAGATGAACATTTCAGGTCCTGAGATTAAAGCACTGGTAAGCATATGATCATTCTACTCCTGTTTTTTTAAAAAAATTTTATGCAATCCCGCGTTCTTTTTTGAAGATTTTCTGCTTTTTTGTTAGTGGGTGCGATTTATTTGCTATATTGTGTTTGCTTGGTGTGTCAAGGGTCGATTTAGATACGTGGGTTGGGAAGATACGATTGAATTTCGAAGTTTCATTGTACTTGAAATGATCACGGTAACGTTCAAGACTCGATGAGACCTTGACAGGATTCATCAATGCTGGTGAGAAGTCGTAGCTATCAAATGTTTCAGATATACACCTTGTTAAATAAATGCAATACGTTAGTACGCTTTATTAGGTGTGTTGTTCTGCTGCAAAAGCTTCCATACGTTGATGGATTATGTGGGAGTTGTTGAAGATTATTGATCTGGGAAAAATGTCCGTATGTCATTTAGTTGATATATTTGTTTCTTTGGTGTTATGGTGTAACAGGGTTGGAGAATCTGCTAGACAATATCAATATCTAGCATGCCAACTCATGTATAAGCCTACTTGTGCTTTGGATTTGACCCAATTGCAGACCCGATGATCTTGTTGAAATTCATTGTGTAATAGTTGGAATTCCCTTGATAAGAAGACTATATTACTGAGTCATTTACACCTGATTTCATATTGAATAATTATCAATGCCAAAAGCTTAAGCTGAATGAAAGAGCCCAGCAACTTTAATAGCAGACAATTGATTGCTTTGCATTTTGTTAAAGCCTACAAAAGACGAAGTGGCATATGCTGCGGTTCTTTATTGATGTAGATAATTTCATGTTTATGTTTCTCATTGGGGATGAATCCATTTAATGACTCTTGCTAATTTATCTGCAGTTGTTTTGATTTGTCGTGGAAAGAATGTCAGAGGGAACAAACATGGTGATGGAGTCTTCTGAAAATGGCACTGATTTTTCCCAGGATGATACTGGAACAATTGAGGAAACACCTGAAGACACAATATTGTCACGACAAACTTCTGTGAACCTTGTTCCATATATTGGACAGAGATTTGTCTCTCAAGAAGCAGCTTATGAATTTTATTGTAGTTTTGCGAAGCAATGTGGCTTTTCAATTAGACGTCACCGTACTCGTGGAAAGGATGGGGTTGGTCGGGGAGTTACGAGAAGGGATTTCACTTGCCATCGTGGTGGATATCCACAGATGAAACCATCTGAAGATGGAAAGATGCAAAGGAATCGTAAGTCATCACGCTGTGGTTGTCAAGCATACATGCGCATTGTGAAGCGCGCTGATTTTGATGTTCCTGAATGGCGTGTTACTGGCTTTAGCAACATCCACAACCATGAACTACTAAAATCAAATGAAGTGCATCTTCTTCCTGCATACTGTGCCATATCTCCTGATGACAAGAGTCGAATTTGCATGTTTGCAAAGGCTGGAATGTCTGTTCGACAAATGCTTAGATTGATGGAGTTAGAGAAAGGTGTAAAGCTTGGGTGTTTACCATTTACGGAACTAGATGTCAGAAACCTGCTACAAAGTTTCAGAAATGTAAATCGAGATAATGATGCTATGGATCTTATTTCAATGTGCAAGAAACTGAAGGATGAAAATCACAATTTCAAATATGACTTCAAAATAGATGGCAACAACCGGTTGGAGCGTATTGCCTGGTCTTATGCCTCATCAGTTCAATCATATGAGGCATTTGGAGATGCACTGGTATTTGACACTACCCACCGTCTCGATGCCTATGATATGTTATTAGGCATATGGATTGGAGTAGACAATTATGGGATGACATGTTTCTTTGGGTGTGCTCTTCTATGCGATGAAAATATACAGTCCTTTTCCTGGGCATTGAAGGTGAGAATCTCATTCGCATATAGCTAGTAATTGAGGAATTTTATCTTAGGGATTACTTGTTTTACATAATACATTACTTTTTAACTCATGTAACTTGCTTGGGCATAGTCTAGTTCAAACCTTTGTTTTGGGTGGAATATAAAAGTTAGGACATTAGTAGTGATCTGTGTATTTTTCATTTTGGAGTGTCTAGTTGCAGTCGCATTTGTATGCATGGCATGATCTACCAGAGGTTTGATTTTTGTTCTTCTTTTTGTGCTGTGATAAGCATATTGTGATAAATTGTATGGCTGCCTTCATTGGACGTTCAATTCCTTCTCCTATATGTTATTAAGACTCTAATTTATCAACCCATGTTCTTGCCAAATAAGCAACTGGATTTTTTTTTAACTTAATCAATGTTGATGATTATACAGACATTTTTGGGCTTTATGAAAGGAAAGGCTCCGCAGACAATACTAACTGACCAAAATATATGGTTGAAAAAGGCAATTGCTATTGAAATGCCTGTAACTAAGCATGCCTTTTGCATTTGGCACATCATCGCAAAGTTCTCGGATTGGTTTTCTGTACTGCTTGGGTCATCATATGATGAGTGGAAAGCTGAGTTTTATCGGATTTATAATCTTGAATTGGTGGAAGATTTTGAGGAGGATTGGATTGAGATGGTTAATAGATTTGGACTCCATACGAATAGGCACATTGTCAGCTTATATGCACTACGAGCATTCTGGGGTTTAGCATTCTTGAGGCGTTACTTCTTTGCAGGGATGATGAATACTTGTCAGTCGGAATCAATTAATGCCTTTATTCAAAAAATTCTGAGCGCTCAGTCTCAACTGGATTGTTTCTTGGAGCGAGTGGGTAACTTGTCTTCTAATCTTTGATTTAAGTTTTTACAGCGACCCTTTCTAAAATAGTTTCTATCGCAGGTGGCTGATATTGTTGATGATTATCGGGCTGGATCAAAGCAAGAGATGCAACGTAAAGTGCAGAAAGTTTCCTTGAAAACGGGTTCCCCAATCGAATCCCATGCTGCCACCGTTCTGACTCCTTATGCTTTTGGTAAACTTCAGGAGCAACTTGTGCTGGCTCCACAGTATGCATCTTTTCTGGTAAATGATTGTTGTTTCCAAATTAGACACCATACTGAAGTTGAGGGAGGGTGCAAAGTGATTTGGGATCCCTGTCAAGAGCACATAAGTTGTAGTTGCCGTGAATTTGAGTTTTCTGGCATCTTATGTCGGCATGTCCTACGTGTTCTATCAACTAATAACTGTTTTCATATTCCAGACCAATATCTCCCCACCCGCTGGTGTTCCTTTCAGTCTACAACAACAAGAGAGCACTCTGAGAGGATTCAGTTTTTAGAGTCAATGGCTTCCTCACTTTTGACAGAATCTATTGAAACAGAGGAACGCCTGGAGACTGCTTGTGAGCAAATTTCCCTAGTATTATCTCGAATTAGAGACATTCCTAGGCCAGCACCTGGTGTCAATGCCTATTGTTGTCCATCTGACACATTAATTTTACCGGAGGTGGAAGATGCTGATAGAATTGTTCAGAGTTTCACAATGGGCACCGTGCATGATTCTATCACTCTGGGAAAGCTGAAAGAGAGAAGATCAAGAGAGGGAGTTGATATTACTAGAAAGCAAAGGCATTGTTCTGGGCCTTGCTGTGAACATTTTGGACATGATCCTTCAGACTGTGCAGTAATGGGAAGTGATAATCTGAATGGAGAGGCACTTGGGTATTTGTAGAAATAGAATGAGGCATTGGAGATGGTGTACAAGAAACAGGATCACATTACCCATCATTCATTACCTGTAATGGCATCTTTTGGATGTCCTTTTGAATTTAATCATAGCTTTTCTTTTTCCTTTTCTGATAGGGTAAAATTTTACCTAGATCCCAATGTCACATATAAACATATAGAGGTGTAATTTGAGGTTCCTGACATATTCCACATTCTGCAAATGACATACCTGTGGCACAGACTTTCCTTTCCACATGCATCAGTTAGTTTTTGTTCGATCTGCAAATCGGATTTGTTCCATTGTCCACTGTTGCACCTTAACCTTGATTTGCCACACATTTGAGAATTATACTTCAAAGCTTGTGAGGACAAGTCTGGGCTTATTATTTCAATTTACCTTTACCTCAAATTCAGGGAATTGCAATATCTGCCTTCAGCATGTTTGAGGTCAAGCATGGGCTGATTTTTTCAAGTTCCCTGGGGAAGACTCGGTATTTCATGTTTAGTTATCATTCAGCCAAAATGGTAAACTCCGTCCCCAGCCGTCAATTTTCTTTTTCATATTTTCCTGTGGTTGCTAATAATTCCTTGCTCATGTTCTGCATAATGTGCTTTAATTGCTCTTATTCTTGCTTGAGTGTCTCTGAGATATTAATTGTCGTCTTTCACCTGTAGAGCCTGCTTTCAATTAGTACTGCTTCTTCTGTGGCTTTCTTGGTTTTTACTTTTTTTCGTTTCTTTTCTTCCCCTTAGGTTTGGAATGGGGAAGGAGGGTTGGTTTTAAGGTAGTCATCCTCTTAAAGAAGCTAAATTTCATTATAGTTTATCTCACCTTCTGAATATGACCTATCAGGACAACTTAGCCTTTAGTGAGCCTTGGCTAAACCGCTGGTTGGGTTGGATGCATATACCCTTTTAAATTTGTATATCTTTCCTTTGTACGTCTCATTGTGAATTATATGATGGTTTGTGGGATATTTAAATTAGATTATTGAAATCCCATGGTGGTGAAAGTGAAATACTTGTGCACAGGGATGAATCTATAATGCATTGGCTAGAGGTAACATATATGTTTGACCTTCTCTGGCAAGCCCAGAATTTTGATGGCCATCCCAAATTCCCAATACAATTTAATATTGTAATTATAAATGTTGATCACGATGAATGATGTACAAATGCTTGGGACATTTATATTTTTCTACATTTATTACCTCTCCTTTTATATGTTACCACAATCTCTCTCTCTCTCTCTCTCTTCTCTAGACACACTACTAAAGTCTGGGATTTTTGCAAATGGCGCAATTACTGTGCCTTAGTCTTCTGGATTATCGGCCAATGAAACTTTACTTAGCCTGCTGGGCAACAATCCGGCACCAGTATTTGCAACTTTTCTGCCTTTAGCCCTCCGGCGGGGTGGCTGTGACCCATAAAGTGCTCTCTGCGCCAGAGCTTTCCCCAGTGTAATGTTGGTTGTGCCTTTCGTATTTGGTTCTTTGTCCGCAGGAATTTCTTGATTGCTGCTGGTGGAGGCATCTAGTTTCCCAGTTTTTGCCTGCTCAGAAGCCATGTTTCCCTAGATATTGAACTGCAATGCCGAAAGATTAATGGAAATGAAGTAGCTTTGGAGAATTTCTGAGACAGGTATGTCTATATATGTGTTTATATTGGTGTGATTTCCTAAGCTACCAACAGAATATGTTGGAAACAAGTGTTGAGACTTGAGAGCAACAAGCCATATTTGTGGGGCGCAGAAAGAATCTCAATATAGATTCTTGCTCATGGAATAAGTTTCTGCTGTCTTGTGTTTGAAGAAACTTAAGATGCACCATTACAGTCATTTTTCTGTCATTTTCTGGTTCAGGGAGCTCTAGAAAATTATATTTAACTCATGGGTGTCTCTTAGTTTTGCATTTACTGTCGATCGGTAAAAAAACAATCATTATATTAGATGGAAAAAAAAAATCAGAGGAATATCTGTAAAAAGAGGATGCGTTAGGTTTCAATCTCTTCCATATGTCCTGCAATGGAAATAGCATAAGTGAAACACACAATATGTGCAGGAAGGACAAGTTGAATCAGATTACCACCATCTTTATTAAGTTCTTTCTGATGGAATGTCTTTAAGGTTATGGAATCCTTTAGATGGAAACGAAGAAGGAGAATAAAGGATGGTGACATAAGGTTGTTTGAGTTGATATGACATAAATTTCGATCCTATACGCTCTCATTATGAATATTTGCACAACTGAACACAGAGTGGTTAGCACATATGCATGCATTTGCCCTTAGTTCCAGTGTTTTCTGGAGAATGTGAATCCTCTTCTTACCTTGCAATGTTTGGCAAATTTGTGCCGACCGCAAAAGAAGTAGGCAAGGACCTTGATTAGTAGAATGCCTCACGCGGGTGAAAATGGGGCTCCTAACTCCTCCCTGGAAGTGGGCCTAACCCCAAGAGACCAGTAAAAACCCAGGGAAAAATTCCCAGCTGGTTCAATCATTTGTAACATATTGTTCTTTTTTCTGTGTGCGCCCTAATTAGGTTGGCCCAAATTCTTCCACTCCTTTGTGGTTTATTGTAGTAACGTAGACACCATTATTCAATAAAAGCTTTGGTGAAAGGGTGTTAATTTGACATGCATTAGGTACCTTCCTCACTAGGAAGATCTTGTAGAGATCACTTAATGCATGCCCACCCACAATATTCTTTTATGCATACATCACGTCTTTACTTCTTTACCCACTAATGCTTATTTGATTTGCCACTCCCAACGTATGCAATTCTGACCTTGCAATGTCAAAAACATTCGAAAGGTAGCTTAACACAACATTATGAGGCCAAAAAAAGTAAATAATTTATTAATTAAGAGGTGGGCATCACCATCCATTCTCATTTTTAAGGGCCTTGGTTTCTTCCTTATTTTGGGGGTATTCAAAACCAATCCAAAACAAAACCCAACTGAAAATTTTAATTTGGTTCGGTTCGGTTTTTCTGGTTTGGTTTGGAAAAATTAAATTCGGTTTAAAACCGGAAAAAGGAAATAATTTATTAATTAATTTGTGTATATTAATAGTTTACTTATTTATTTGAATTATATATATTAATATGTAATTTATATATAAAATCGTAGAAAAAAAGAAGCATAAAACAAGAGCAGCCATTCACGCTGATCTTGCACCAAGTCCTCAAGGAGCAGCAGACTTGGGCAGCAAAACTAGTTCATTCTTTATAATCTTAAGCATTCTCTGTGGCCTCTGTTGCTTCATTCTCTTCATCATCGCTGAATCCGCTCGCTCACAAGTACACACACATTAGGCCAGTTATCAAAACCAATTTAATTTTGATATATATGCTAATAAAAACTTTGTTTTTTATCCCTCATATTTATGGGGTTTTCTGATTGTTGCAGCTGGGATGGGCAAGCACCGGTGATGGGAACAGGCAAGAGTGTGTGTAAAGTGGGAGCAAGAAGACACCATTGTTGTGTGCTTGCTGCAAGTGCATTTCTTGGACTAGCTGGTGCAATGGTTGCGGAGCATGTTTATGTGTTGATTTCGGTACTAATCTCCTCCTCCAGCTCTTGTTACCTGGGACCTTAACCAAGCTCCTGCTGCTAAGTCTCTTACATGGCAAGCAGCTTTGTTTCTTTGTCACAACTTGGTAAGTAAATACTTTCAAACACCATTTATCCTAGAAACTCAATTGGCCGTTATTCACTGGACCTTGCAATTAATTTTCAAGCATCTATTGTAAGAAGAGAAATCCCTTAACATGAAAATTTTGGCTGATGGTCCATACTTGATTAGATGAGACCCAACTGGTCCTTGCTAGCTAGTTGGGAATTAATTGGGGTAGTATGAGCTTTCATTTTCATTCTCTTAGACATGATATCTGTCCTTTTTCTTTTGTCTCTTGCTACTCTTATCTTTATTACTTCACAGTTCACGCATCATTTGAACTGGAGCTGTGCACCACATACCTGAGAGACTGGACACACCACCTCCTCATCTTACAAAATGAATATTGTGTGATCTTCTTTTAGAACATGCATGTCTTTGTTGTATCTAATACTAATAAAAATGAGCGCAAAATCTCTCATTTTTATGGAGTGGCCTCTGTTTAGCTACTTGGATAATCCAATGCCACTTGTTTCTGTGTCTTCATGCCCGTAAATCAGAAAGCCCAACTTTTCATTTTCTCGCCCGAAGGGTTAAGCCGGGTGAGACACAGCACAAACCACTTGAAAATAAGTGTGTTAGCTTAAAATCAAACTTCTTACCTCGAGCGAGATTCATTACACCCTAAATCCATAATCGAACTCCTGACCTCGAGTGAGATTTATTATGCTCTAAGTTCGGACACCAAGAGATAAACAACTAGGCTATCATCGAGTGGTTGACATTTGTAAACAATCATATTAGCCTGTTGCTAATTTATTTTCAAATTAGTCGGCAACTAACCTTATCATCCTCACCCTCTTAACAATATGAGCAATGGGAAACACCCCTTTTCCTTTTTTAGCATAACTTATCCTGCAAATACCATATTGATATTGGTTTATACTTTTGACTCCATTCAATGTGATTGACCAAATTAAGATATGAATATTTAATCCAAACCCTTTTGAGTTTCGAGCCACTTATCATATGATGTTCATAATCTTCCACGTTGAAGAAAGTTGGTAGTAACAGTATCACAATTTACTATTTGTGTTAAAGTGTAAGGACAACATAAAGAGAGAGTGGTGGTGTCGTACTTGTTGTACCTTCGGCTTGACCCAAAAGTCAAATGGTAGACATGAAACATGTCATCGATACCTAATCATAACTTCATAAGGCCTTCATTGTCCATTCACTACTCCAAAAAAAAAAATACAGTTAGAAAATCCGGCCCAAATACCTCTAAGTTATATTGTATTCACTCTAAGCTAAATGTCTACATAGATTTATTCGTTATTCTCTTATCTGAATTATTTCGACCCAAAAAATACATCACTTGTGTGAGACTAATTGAATCGTCATTTATATATCAATCAATTGGGTTTTGTCAATTCAATTTGGGACTATAAAAAGTATTAACATATCCAATTGGGAGCCAAAAAACCAATTCAATGGCGCCCATTTGCGAGCCAAAATCCAAATTTTGGAAAGAATGGGCGCTTTCGTCATTTCCTTTTAGGGTTAGGGTTTCATAGTAAATCTGCTCTGCTGTTGCTGTGTGGGGACGTGTGCGGGTCTGTGCGCATATTTGTGTCGGTCTTGATTCCTCATTTTATCTGTCTCTCACTCAATACACTCCGCTCTCTCTCTCTCCCTCCCTCTAGATCATTCCAGGTATATGTTGGTTTAATTTTTTGTTTTAGGTTAAGAAATCAAGCCAAATTTCGATAGTCTTCTTTCATTTCTACAATCATTTGATCTTACTGTATCTCTGTGTATTGTGAGTCGACGTCGATCATTTCCATAATCAATATTTCGCGCACTACTGTACCGAAAAACCGTGATTCGCTGTCCCTGTCTCTAGGTTCTTCGTCACTCTAATCTATTTCTTCGTCTACGAATCCGATCTCAGTTTGTCTTGATCATTAGGCTTTTTAGCTCCAAATCGTGATCACCCTTTAGAGCTATCGAGCTATATTCATCTGGGTTTCTCTTAGATCTTCAAAATAGCTAGTGAAAATAATGGATCCAAGTGAAATAGTGAGTGATCTTGCTCTCTGTTTCGTTCACAAGTGAAGCTTAGATTTCGATCCAAACCTTGATGCTGATCATCTCAGGTTTTGGCTTCTCTTGCAGGGATCAGAGTCCGAGGAAACAAATAGGAAAAATCCCGATGGAGAACCATCCATAGGGAGTCCAAACGAACAAGGCAAGAAGACATGTGCTGACTGTGGAACCACCAAGACTCCACTCTGGAGAGGCGGTCCAGCTGGTCCCAAGGTAACTTGTGATCATGATCTAACAACAGCCCAGATCATGGTTTCTCTGTTTTTCTTCTATCTGATCGTGTTTGGATTTTGATTTTTGCAGTCACTGTGTAACGCTTGTGGGATCAGGAGCAGAAAGAAGAGGAGAGTCATTTTGGGTCCTAACAAGGGACAAACAGACGAAAAGAAAGCCAGAAAAGCCAATAACAACAAGCTTGGTGATGGATTGAAGCAGAGATTGTGGGCACTGGGTAGGGATGTGATGATGCAGAGATCAACGGTGGAGAAGCAACGGAGGAAGCTAGGAGAGGAAGAACAGGCTGCTGTGCTATTGATGGCATTGTCTTGTGGTTCTGTTTATGCCTAGATGTTTTCTTCTTTTTTGGGGAATAATGAAATATCAAGAAGCCAAAAATTCAAAACCCAATTTGTAAAATGTTGGTTGGGCTTATGTGCTCTGCAATTTTTGTAATGTTTGTTGGGTTTATGTTATTTTTCTAGTATTACTAACTTCTTGTATTGTATTATTGTATGGTGGGGTTTTGGAGGGGAAGGATTTGGAGGAGAAAGTGTAAGAAAGTAGAGATTTCATTTAATTTTTTTTTTCCTAACATAGTAATTTATGTTTTGTTGTCCCTTTAACCTTTATTCTCTTTGTGCTACTGTGTAGTATTCTTGGTGGGTGCCAAAGGATTTTTATAATGCAGTGTTATTTAATGAAAAAATCAAAGGCATAAAAAAAAATAGCCAAAAAGGTCAATTGAAGAGATAGGAAGGGTGATCTTTGATTCTTGTATGTATTAGTTTACAGGCAACCCTATTTACCAGAATTGATGTAGACGTCCCTGGAGTATAGGGATGAAAACGGTAGAAATCTAATATATCGTCAAATCAATCGATTGGTTGATTATTTTTAAAAAATTTTATTTGGAACCGATTGAGATAATTGAAATAATTGATGTATTTTCTCAAATAGAAAATTGAAATAACCGATGTAATCATCAATAATCAATCAAAAAATCAATTGTTAATAAGATTGTTGGAGTATAAATCATTACAGTTTTTTTATAATTTTTTAATCATAAATGTCTAATCTATTTAGGGTCTACACTTTTGAAATGATAAATAGATTGAATTGTAGTTATTTCTGTTGTAGGGCTGTATTTTAGGTTTTTAGCCCTCCCTAATCCATTAAACCCTGAGTTGTCACCACAAACACATGCATCCAAACAACGCCTACCACTTGTCCAGGCCACCTGTCTTCTGTCTATCCACATGACACATCATGCT
Organism: Tripterygium wilfordii; assembly: GCF_013401445.1. Taxonomy (NCBI): domain Eukaryota; kingdom Viridiplantae; phylum Streptophyta; class Magnoliopsida; order Celastrales; family Celastraceae; genus Tripterygium; species Tripterygium wilfordii. Next base: position 16,640,328 of record NC_052244.1, on the reverse strand, counting down.
TCAGAGTTCACATATCGGGTAGGCTTGGCTTGGGCCTAAATACTTCTACTGGGCCACGGCCGGTATGCTAGCAGAAGTCCAAAACAAGTAGTCTTGAGTTGGGCTCAGCTTATGTATCCAATGGGGCTTCATGTGAGGGCCTATAGTATTGAGGCCCAGTCTATCAATTTTGGGCTTTGGACAATTAGGCTCAGCTTATGGATCCAAAGGTGGACTAGGGCTAGACAAAATAAATGTGAGTGCCCTTTATTGCATAGGATACCGTGCCCACTAAGTATGACCCCACAATCCCACATCACCAACCCATCACTCACAAATCACAACGCGTGCCATCCAGCTATTTATCACAATATTTTTGTCTCCTTCCCAACATTTTTTTTCTTAAAATACGTAAAATTATAAATATCCAAATTGTCATCCTCACATAAGTGTTCTTGCTTTTTATGTCGCCGCATAATCTCAACAATTGATATTATAATTATTTTAATTATTGAATTAAACGCACAATATCTAAATGAATTCATGAGTTTCATATATACCAAATGATGTATATGAAATTATATACATCAAACTCAATAATTGAGATATCAGCGGCTAGATTCCTATCATTGATGTTGACAGAATCATTTCTGGTAAATCAATAGTCTACTTCTTTTCGGGGTGTATTCTTTTCATAAAGAAAAAAAAAGGGCATCACTACACGTCAAAACGCGAAAACCCATACAAGAAAAAGGGAAAAGAGAAGAAAAGGTGCAATCATTGACGACGCTCCTCGTCAACACACTACACTACCACGCCACCCTGCTTTCTTTCTATAATCTCTCTTGACATGGGTGATTGAATTTGAAGGCGAATTTTATATTTCTCCATCGCAAAAACAAAATTCTAAACTCTTTAATATTAGTATGATTAAATCTTTTTTACATGGAAATTTTATTCATTTTTACGTGTATAAGCTAATTCGATTAAACATTTTAGAAACTTACGTATGCCATATAAGAGCTAAAATGCGGACCTAAAATTCATTGATTCCAATGAAAAGTGTTAGCAACAAATTATTTAACATAAAGCCCAATTATGTTTCTCCGCTCTGAACTACTTTTTAAGAAACCTGTTATTCTCTTTAAAAAGTGTTAGATTTAAGACTAATCACTATAAATCCATTTAGTACTCTCTTTCGAGTGAAAATTTTTGAGCTTGAAATGCTATTTTAATAGTTAAGCCATATACTAATACCTCATTTAGCACTTATACTTAGGTCCAGATGATTGAATTTGTCTTACCCAAATTAAATCAAATTTAGACATAAATTATATGTTTGAAATTCATGTTTGATTTATTTGTCCAAATTTAAACCAATATGATTTTTATCCATTAAATATGTCTGAAATCCAATTCGAATTAGGATTCAAACATATAAATATTTCGTAAACACGTGCTATTGTCCGATCCAGAATCGACTTTGACTAATTTTTTGCCATCCCCTACTTATAGTGGTATAATATAACTTAGGAACAGCTTTGATTAATTGAATCAGAGCTTCATGCTATAGATTGAAGTAGGTCACAAACGCTAATGATCGATAAGAGAGAAGTGTTTTATTCCGAATGAGTTTCTATATTTTGCTAGGATGGAAAAACTCATATTTTTACATATATTTTCCAATTAGTACTCGAAGAAACAAAAATAAGTACAATTAAATTGTCAACAAATTACAGACCACTCTGCACTGAGAATGCATGAGGACGAGATAGAGAGATCGAAAACACTTGACAAATCACAAATACCTTATTTACAGTGTAAACTTCTGACTTCCAAGTTCCAAGCTCGGTTCGGTTCGGTTCGGTTCAATGGAGGCCATTCTCGTAAAGTTGACAAGTCCCAGTCTCGACGCCTCTCTCCATTCCTATCTTTCAGATCTGTCAATCTGTTTCATTATTTCACTTTCTATCACTTTCCATCAAAACAAACAGAGCCAAACAAGTACCGAACCAACACCATATCCCACAGAACTCCAAATCAACTTCACAGGTGCTGAATTAGATGGTGGAGGAGGAGTGTGATAGTAGAAAGGGAAGTAAGGCACAATTGGATTTGGTGGTGGCGGTGCAGGCCCGTAATTTTGTGGAGGAGGATAATAGTAACTTCCTCCACCGCCTCCGCCTTGTGGCGGTGGTGGAGAGGAGTAGCTGTATTGAGAGGGAGGTGGTGGAGAGTAGTAGTAATTGCCTGAGCTCGGCGGCGACGGGGGCGGCGGACAGATGGTTGTGGAGGCCGGCGGAGATTTTACTGGTACCGGCGGCGGCGGCGGTGGGGGGTCTTGGCCACATGGATTTTTGCACGATGAGCACATTGTGCATTCGATCTGGTACTTTTTAGTCAAAGTCGCGTAATTCGACATTGATGAGGATATTAAGGAAGAGAAAATCAGAAGTAAGAGGAGCGTCCTTTTGTTAATTTGTTCCATTGTTTGAGAAATCAACAATAGAGGTGTTGATCGGATGATTTTGTTAAGGAAAAACAATAACTTTTCTCGAGAAAACGGAAGGGAAAGTGTGAGAGAAAGAAAGGTAGTATGAGTGCAGGTGAGAGGAGTAGTAGTGTTAAAGAGGGTGTCTCAGTTATGTGGTCTTTGAAGCTAAACACCACGCAAGCGAATGCACCTTTTTTAAACAGGGAAAATGATAAACCTCCCAACAATTAATATCTTAATTGTCTAATTGTTATTCCAGCTATGTGAATTGTCGAGTTGTGAGTTGGACTTATAAGATTCTAGTGAATTCGTGAGCTCCATGTGTCTTATGAGATGTACAAGAAATTCTATGCGTACTACTCAATAAGTAGGATCCCTATCATAACTATTTAAATAGAGGTAGTGTTAACCACTTGAATGGTAACTTTATGGTGAGTCATTTTGAACAAAATCGTTCGTATGTACTCAGAAGATATTGAATTTGATTTTCAATTGAGAGTAATACTCTTTGACACTTTGACCTAACTTATATTATTTTTATGTGAAAAGTTTACGTGTGTTAGGTGTGTGCAAGCCTAAATTTAGGTTTACATAGAATGTTTAAAGAAAATAACCCTTGGGAAAAGGTAAAAGTTGGTAACGGTGAAACTTTGAATGGTCATGATAGAGGGGCTTGACTTTGGTGCATGAAATGTTCAGACGTGGAGGGATTAGATTGGGTGGTAGACTGCAACGTAGTGCGAGAATTGCAGATGTAAGGAAGACGCAACTTCCACGTGGAGATTGGCTTCATATATTGGTTTCAAGTACAGAAGTGGACGCGGCCAAGTTGTTTCAACATTCTCGTAGCATGATAGCATCCCATGTGAGTGTGAACAACAAAATGTATGTGGATGATCTTCAGCTGGTTTAGTTTTGGTATCAACAATTAAGAACTGGTGCCGCTAGGTTTGGCAGAATTAGACATGGTCGCCGCCCACTTGAGCTTTCCAGGCTGGTTCGGTTGACGGTGGTCACACTAAAGTCTAAACATCTATAGCTGGATTGGTTAGCTAGACTTTCCTCTCAATAATGTAACTTTCCACTCTCAAATTTGCTGTACCATGCGAAGTAGACAAACACAACACCCATAAAGAATAACTAGACTTTGTGTCTAGGAGCCATCACATGGCAATATGTACATAACAGTCTGTCTATTTCTCAAACAGGAAATGAAAAGAAAAACTAACAGAAAGGGAATAAGAAATCCGAAAAGCTCCTAAAGTCTCTCCAACTATCTAAAGAAAAAAAACTCATCCCCACAACTAGAGAAATGTTTGCAATGCCAAAAGAAACCCGAGCGCCCTAAATTACCTCCTTCTTTCTACATCTCGATGACCAGGTAGTCAAAACTTTGCACGCATGCCTTCGCATATCATGCAGTGGTATCCTACATGCTTCGCAAATTTCTTCCGGCACCATTAATTCATCTGCAAGTTCCATTAGTCTTATCTTTTATGTTCAAGCAGGACAAGCATAAGGCTATATTCACAAAGTAACCCTGCACATGAGGATGATGGTACGTGGATCTCAACTTCGATCGCGGAAGGAAAATGCCGAATTATCTTTAGCAGTATGTACACCAGAAAACTGCTATCTTAAATAGAAATATGAAGCATGTCCTACACAGGAATATTATCCATGGGATACCCATCAAAGTCGAACTCATTTTCAGCCGGTCCAATTCCTTCTTGCTGCTGGGGAAATGAAGATTTTTTGAAACTAGTTATATGTGAACTTGGAAATGTGAGAGTTATGCGCAAATGTTTAATAAACAGTATGTCACAATTACAGAGAAAGAAACCAACCTGCTTGAGAAGTGCGCTCATGAGATCCTCCTGACCGAAGTGCTCGGGGAAAAAGCTAGTCTGACAGTTAGAATCAGGAACTCTTTCAGCCTTGACTCTTATTGGATTTTCAACAGGGAGGGTATTGAGATGCTGACTGAGATTTTGTACATTGGCGTGTCCGTTTCCTTCACCCATAGAGAACATTCCCTTCCCCACAGCAGATACGTTCCTGACCTGTCTGGTCCTTTGACCAGATGAAGTCCCTTGACTAGCCAAAACTGAAGCCATATCAAAGTTCGCTTGCAGAGAGCTTGAATGCTGAGAAGCATCGAATGTCACGCCTATGTTTTGTAACTCCCAATCATGGGATCGATGCTGACGCAAATCACTAAAAATATCATAACTTGGCATGAATCCTGCCGATCCTTTTATGTCTGAGCTAACCTCTTCTTGAAACTCCCCCTTTGATGAGAGACTCGATATAGCTGGGTTTCCTCCAAGAGAAAAACTATTTCCTGGCAGTTGCTGCGCTGTCTGGTTCAATTGCAAATTCATCATTGAAGATGTTTGAGGAACTGTCGCATTGTACCCTGTCCCTCTTCCTTCTTCACTGATCCCATTTCTGACTAGGACTCCACCAGCAATCCCATTCGATATAGAAGGCTGCCCTATGGATGATGGTAGCCGGGGGCCATTAGCACCTGTATTTTCATTTAATATCTGCCCTCGCGATTGTGGTTGAGTCATCTGTATCAAGTAAGAGTTATTCGGGCTGCTCTGGCTCCCATGGTCACTGACTAGCAAATTGATGCCCCCGAGAGGCTGTGCAGTACGTTGCAAGTTGGAAAGCTGCTTTGGCTCGATAGTTGCTGGAATTCTTTGAACTAAGTTCATTTGCTTATTGCTGCTCATATGTTGTTGTTGGCTCGCACCAAATCTTAACTCTTGATTTTCAAAGCTAAAAAGGTTCCTTTGATCACCAAGGGGCATGGGTAAGCCAGGTTTGGCAGATGACCTACCAAGTCCAGCAGCTTGGAGAGTGGCAAGACTCTGGGTTGATAGTTGACCAGTGGCAGCAAGAGTCTGAAAATCAATACCCCCACCAAGTGGAGACAACCCAAAACTTGCTTCTGAGAGATTGATAAAAGAGTTGCTCATATTGCCCTGGTGCTGCACACCACTTAGCCTCCTCAGATATAACCTATATTTCTGCTTCAGAAAGTTCATTAGTGAGAATCGCTAAGGAAAACAAGCCACGAAGTCAAAAGGTAAATGATGGCAATGTGCATCTTGTTTTTTCCAATGATTTGAAAAGAGAGAGAAAACAAAACAGAAGAATGGTAGCAATTTGATACAAGTTTTCCTGTTTCCACATAATCTTTCAATTTTCTATGTCCTATAACATATTACCAACCTGGAGGTGGCTAGCAACATTCTCTCTGGTGAGTCCAGGAACATGCATCAGCTCCAGAATTTTTTTCGGAACAGCCTCTGCACCACACATCAAATTTAGAAGCATAAGAGAAGAAAAATTAAATCCAATGTGTAGAAAGTCAAGGCAAAGCTTTTAAGAGACACCTCATAAAGCACTACATATGGGTTGAATTACCAATATTTTCAGGGAAAATGTTAACCTATAACACAAAACCCAATTTGGTTGATTAAAAATTCCGGAAAGAATTAAAGTGTGTTGCAAATGATCCAAATAATAAAACATAGATATATCAAACAGCACTCCGTAAGGTATGCATCGATGCCTGAAGAAGGGTGTTTTACTAAATTTGTACAATGCAATTGCTAATTAAACCAGCTCTCAAGCACTACCTGTGGAGATATGATGTACTCTATATGTAAATAAGGCCAGCCAATAAACGAGCATAAAGTATGTTAAAGATATTAGTAAGATGTCCGTACTGTCAATGCCTAGTTGATTGACAGCTGCCACAAACTGTTGATGAAGCTCAACTGACCAAACGACCCTAGGTTTCTTCAATGCAGATGCATCGTCCTTCTCCTCTGTATCATCTTCTTCATCCTTCCTCTTTTTCGAGTTTCTCCAACTGCCTTCATTTGCAGAGGATGAGTAATCTGCATCTTCGGATGGCTTTTGCTGCCGATCTCCATCTTCAGCACTTCCTGAATGCTCCACTTCCTTCCACTCATTCTTTCTCCTCCGAACCACATGCTGCCATATGTTCTTTAGTGCCTCAATTCGAACTGGTTTGATCAGGTAGTCACAGGCACCATGAATCACACCTTTCATTACAACGCTTTTCCCATCATCCGCAGACATCACTGTACAATAGCACATCGTATGTTACACTCTAAGCGTGCGAAGCAACTGAGGATCAAGACAGAAAAATCATGTCAAGTGAGAGAAATGTGAACTTACTGATAACAGGCAGATCCATCTCCAACCCAATGTACTCCAGGAGTTTGAAACCATCCATGTCTGGCATATGGACATCGCTTATAACAATATCGAACCCATTTTTGTTTTCTCGAAGCAGAGACAATGCAATTTCCGCTCGATTGCATTTTGTAACTGAAGAAAGAAAACCCAACACAGACTACATGAAGAAACACTCACCAAATAACACAAGCAAAAATCTTCAAATCTTTATAAACTCCACACAAATCGCGAAAGGAAACATGATTCTCTATCCAAGGAGGCACAAATCAAATTCTACCCGATCTAATACTTGGCTAAAGACTCCAAATTTTAAGAAAGACTATACAAAATAAACTATAATTTATGAGTCAATAACTTGAGGTAAAATTCTTACCTGATCAAAACATGATTGAAACCCAAATATTACAGATTGGTTCCAGTACCACGCATCGAGAGCAAAAATCTTACTCAGACTCAATAAAACTAATAAATGATCTGTCACATGCTAATTACAATTCACCAGACACTAAAAGGGAAAAGCAAAATCAGCTCTTGGAGACAATTTATCTAAAAAAAAGCTCTTGGAGACAAAAATAAGAGGAAATGAAATCAGGAGTAAGAATTGAAGTTAATTTCCAATAAAGAATACCCATATAAAGGCAGGTCCTAAGCATCTTCTCCAGGATCATGAGACAAGTGGGGTCGTCATCAACCACCAGAACACGCAGACCCGCCGGGAACTGATCCAAGACATCTCCGGCCTTCCAAGATGCACTCGAGCTTGCAGTTGACATAGATCCTCTGCCGTTACTCAGATTCATTGCTCAAGAACACTATGATTCGAAACTCAACAAATCAGCAAACAAACTAAGAGCTCCACCACAAAAAATCAGTGACTTACATGATTTGAACTAGTACTTGGCATCAAAAGGATACCCAGTTGAGTCCGTGAAGAATTTGAAAGAAAAGAAGGGAGATTTTGGATTATTAGAGAAGATGATTATTTGTATTATATATATGATATGGGATTGAAAGTTGAAACAAACATGGCTTGTATCAGCTTCAAAGCTCAAATTTTTTCCTGGAATTCTTTGAATATTTTGATTGGGTTATTAATTTATTTTATTAGTTGAAAAAAAAAATTATTCAAAAGTGGGTCAGTCCTTGAAGAGTGGATCCAGCTCACATATGAAGTTAACCAACTCCACCTCAGCAGCAGCAATACTTCAACGTTGATTTATTTATTTTTTGATAAAAAATATAAATCTGCTTTTCTTTTTTAACTGCAATGACACCATAAATTCTACCCTTCAACATTCAATGGACCCGCGTACATCATTTTCTCATATAATGATATGATAAATTGATAAAAATTTAGTTTATAGTCACAAATGATTATCACAATAAGAATCGAATCCATAACCTTCCGATAATGTATTTTAGATGTTTGTATTGTTTTACTATACTACCTTCTAGTTTCTCAAGATAGGGGTTTGAAAAAATAATTTGAAGTGAATTAGGGAACATTATTGAGTCAATTGATTTCAAAATTTATTTGGATTCTATTAGTTGAAATAAGAAAAATTCATTTAAATTTCACCAAAACAAAATCAAATGCCTAGCACATTCAAAATTCAACAACATTCCCTCACTTTCAAGTTATAGATTTTGAGCAAAACCTAATAATCTACATACCATTTAAATAGTTGTTTGGATTTGAAAAAAAAAACCCACTTCTTTAAAACAACTCTATATGGATTTGAATATTAATTAGTAATCTTCAAAATTATGCCAATTTAATTAACTTCGCATTGAGCAGTAAAATTACTAGAATATTCTTTTATATTTCTCAAGAATTTTCCTTGATTGAATATTTGGCACCAAAAGCAGGCATTGATGTGCTCAATTAATTGGATTGATTAATGAAAGCTAATTATGTTTCTTTGAAAATTTTGTACCTGTGAAAATGAGAAGATGATTTGTTTGAAGCAATTGTTGCTACACAAAACCACTTGGAGAAGAAGGTGGAGATTGTTTAGGTTTCCACTTATATGTTCAAAGACTGGCCTTTCACATTTGGTTGCCCAGACACATATACATATACGGATACATAAATTTCTAGACCTTCAATTTATGGTGACATCAAGTGATGAATAAATTTTAAACAAAATATGACAAAATAACGAAGCAATAACTCAGTTGATTATATCTCTAAATTTAGTATGGATGTTAAAATCGAGAGTTAGAACCAGTTGAATGTATATCTCTAAGGTTTTGCTAATTTTATAGAAACTCTATTTTTCACCTGCATGAGCTATGACCTAGTAGTATGGTGTAGGTTAAAAGAATACAAGAAACAGATCCTTACGGATTCGTGGTGAATGAAATGTGGGCATCTCCTTTCAGGCTTTCACGCTCTTCTTTTTAAGCCTTTGTTTGATGATAACTCTTCAATTTACAAACACAACAATAAACAAAACAAAAAAAAAAATCCTTCCTTTACCCCAAACCGACACGTGTCTTCTGTCCTTTTACTCGGATAAGATATCTTTGGTTTGAATTCAAGAAAATAGTGTGAAAATAATTATTTAAAAAATGTCAATTTAAGAGTTTTTTTTTAAAGAAAAACGATTTACAGTATTTTTTGGGTAATCTACACTATATAAAATTTTCATTTATACAACTAATATGAATCTAAATTCATGTCATTAGGCATATGCACACATAAATATTTCAACGGAAACATTTGAACCCATTTATTTTTTAAAAAAAAAAAGTGAAAACCTCAAAATAGTTAAACTATTTTTTTTTAGTGTTTTTTGAACTTTTTAGTGAATAATAATGAGTGTTAATTATAATAAAACATGCTTTAACTGCAAAGAAAGCTGCGACCTGGCTAAAGTGTATATAAGCATACTGCGACCGTATATTCCTTTGTGTCCCTTTTGTATCTTACGATGAACAAAAGTCTTTCGCACACCATGAAACTGCGCCGTTTCCGATACCTTTTTATAGGCTTTGAGAGAGAGCTCCAATGGCCCAACACTGTAACTTGTGAAGCTTTATTAAAAAGTAAAACTAAGAAATTATTTATTTATTTATGGGATTTAACTTTTTCGTGGAGGAGATATGCTTCACAATTGTCCACGCGTGCGATGGCTTATAGGTGACCCAACACCCCGCCACGTGGCCTATCGTGGAAGTTGGAAAAAGTTCCATCAGCTTTTTCTTATTGTCCTTTTTATCTTGCTTTTGTTATCCCATGCCTATCGTAAGTATTAGGCCTATACAACGTATCATATGCGTGAGATAAGCTATATATTTATTTATACACCATTCAATTGAGTTATGTCAATTCAATATAAGACTATAATCTAGTTTGGTAAAGTTTTTTCAAAGTAGCAGATATGCTAGTAGAAATTATGGTGAATGAATGTTTTAGTAGTAGATATACTGAATGGATGTTTGATAGTGTTTGGTTTAACTTTTACTGGTAATAATTATGTTGTATGGCATATTGTGACAAATTACGTGTAGGGTTATTATGCATTCTAATTGTAATAGAGATATATAAATGTACTTAAAAATAAAAATTAATTTATAAAATAAAGATAATTAATTAAAATAAAATAAAGATAATTAATTTTTTAAAAAATTAATTAATTAATTTTGTTTTAACATATAATTAAGTAATTAATTAATTTATAAAAATAGCGATATTTAATAAATAGTCGGGTTATATTAGGAATAAGCTTGGTTGTTCTTGCGTTAACAATAATCGGGGTATAATAGGAATAAGAACAAATAATGGGGATAAAAGAGACAAATATTAGGCAAATGCTACTAAAATGCTTAAAATTTGTACCATTTCAAAAAGACAATAAAATGCTAGGCAAAATCTCTCGAATTACGTGCACTAAAAATGTTATGTGGATGGAGCCTAGCATTTATACTAGCAATTAGTATAAATATTTGTAAAAATCCCTTACCAAAGAGACCCTACAAGTCTTGTCATTTCACATATTTGTGAGCTCGATTATGCAATACCCAATATGTGGACATGGGTGTAAGTCATGTCCATATGATTGAATATTTGCTCTAAAACCACGTTAGAAAATCCAGTTCAAACCCCATAGAAATGATATTGTCCATTTTGAGTCATAGGCAAGCGCAAATTTATTCTCTTAAACCACCTTCTAAGTACTTATACCCACATGTATGAACGGAGTTGGACCTTTACTTGTTTACCATTTAGTTGTGTACGCCAATATGACGTGAGAACATAAATCTTAAAAATTTCTTAATTCTATGCATTCCTAAATTTTCTCTCTTTGTTGGTGTCCCACATTGATAAATGTCATCTCAAGCCACAACTCATTTATAGGTGTTTGATTTGATATGAAGTACTAAACAAAAATAAAATTAAAAAAAAAGAATAAGAAAACATAAATATTGCCAAAAATTTGCCCTTAAATTGGTCCCTCAAACATCTAAATTGATTGATATGGAAAATGGAGGAGCAAGTTAATACCAACCCCACATGGTCTTTTGTAAGAAATGCACTAGCACTCACATGGTGCTATCATATGGTCATCAAAATAACTTGAATTATAAAAAAGAAAAAAAAAACACACACACAGACACACTAACAAGAAGCACGTTCTTGCCCTTGTGTCACTTCTCTTTTGGTATAAGATTATTCTTGACTTCATCATTTATTTCTTTTGATTTGCTATGTCGTCACTAATTAATGACAAGATTACCGAAAGATCATGCAAGATATTTGGACATGTTGGCATAAGTGAGGAGCTGAAAATCCAAATGAGATAGTGGAGGACGAGATTTGAAAAGACATTAATAGAATTGTTCAATGATAATATACACGACTTTATTTTTTGTAGGAAGGTTTTGAATAATTTCGCTTAATGTAAATAATATGCTTTGGTGATAATAGTTGTAAGCAATATCCCTGTGATCACATGTTGAGTTTAGGCTTAACTTATCATGTCGTAAAGTGAGAAATTTCTATCCGTATGGGCTCGTTGGTACGAGTTTAAGCCCATATCAAATGTTCAAAGGTCAAATTTATATGGTGTCGTTAAATGGTTAGAAAAAATAGTCATGTAATTATGCATAAATTCCATTAAAATATTTACGCTATGAAATTCAAGAGAGTAAAGGACATATAGTCACATAGAAATTTTTATTTTTATTTTTTTCCATATATTTTCCTTTGCAATCCTGAAATTTACAACAAAGATCCAGCTATACAGCAACAATTAACAAATGGAGAAGCCCACTAAAGGGCCCACAATCACGACAGGTCCACATCATCAAACGGAGACATGACGTGCTCGACGACCCACAGCTCACCATCAGAGGGCCACGTGGTGGTGTCCAATGTCCATTGTGTTTGTAGCGCAAACGGGTCCAACCTGAGTAAAAGAGTGCCTAATGTTACGGACTCAGTGGATCAACGCGTAAGGAGGTGTATGGCCCGGCCCCTCAAAAACTCAAATCGGTTGAAAGTGTCATTGGGGGCCCAATTGTAGTAGTCACTACGTGTAGTGTACCTTTGATTGATTGACATCCCCTATCACGGATCAACACAAAAAGCCCAAGCAAAACATGACAAATTGACAATGGAGGCTCACAAGGGTTTTGGTTATTGGGATAGGACTTAGGTTAGGAGTTATTGGAATCATTATAGTTGATTCCATAGACACAAACCGTTTGATGTATTGTATGTACAGTTGTTTCATCCAATGCATTGGAGGCTGAAAATCATTCCAACGATTTAGATCCAAGGAATCAGTTGGAATGATTTCACCCCTCTATCTCTTGGTTATTCCTAACACAAATACCTTTGATTTTTTTATAATATATGAGAATTACATTATATAAGTTTAGGTTGTGATCCATATATAATGGATTGGATTGTGGATTTCTTAGTTGCAATTCGTATTAGTTAAAAAATATTTAATAAAAAAAATGAGATTCCACACACGAGACAATATTTTCCAAGTCAAAAGTGTATGCATGTGTAATATGTGATTGGTTCATAAAAGGATGCATGAATCTCTTTTCAGAATATACTGAAATATTGAATCTAGCTATGGAACTTCCTGGCCAGCCAATGAGTTAGAATAGTTTTAAGAAACAGTACATTTGCCAGGCTTGCAGTTAATCAAGGTTGGTCCACACCATTTGATTCTGCTTTCAAAGGATTTGAGTCATTTGACCTAGAGCGTGTCGTACTTGGCAGGGAAAGTTTACAAATATTTACTGCCTTAAGGTTTACTACAAAGATGTTTGCAAGTTTAGACCTATATTAGGCTTTTAAAGACAAATTTGTACAATTTCGATATTGATAAAAAAACATAATCCAATCATGGTTGAGCCACTTATCTCTATGTCCATGATTGGAGCGAGTCAATTACGAAAGTATCGCTTGACGCCAATCAAAGCTGTCACCCACAAAGAATTTTCTGGTCACTTGGTTAGCTGAGGAGAGCATTTATGAACAAATTCCCAAAAGAAGCCATGCAAGTTGCTGTTGCAGGTCCATAGATGATTGATCTTTACCCACAACTATAGTTGAGTTTTTATCACGAACTGAAGCATCATGGTTGTTGCTTCACCTAAGACAATTGCATGTAATAATATATATATATATGGAGCAAATTACAATTCAGTTTAGCCACCGTGGGCCTAACATATGAGAACATGAAAAGCCTATAGGGCCCTCTACGGCGAACCATTAAATTATGCCCAATTAAGTGCTAGTCAGTACTCAGTAGTCACTGTATGTTGGGCTTGATATAGCCCACCTAATTTGCTGCAAAAAACGGGCTGGGCTGGTCGAACTTCCAAAATGCAGCTTTTTTAAGCCCAAAAAAAACTTATGCTCTCGTTGAGAGTCGAACTCAAGACCTCCCGCTTACTAAACGGGTGCTCTAACCAACTGAGCTACGAGAGCTTTTTGGTGTGTGGGTCACTGGTTTCTTTTAACAACGAAACTTATACTGAAGACGTTAAAAGCCGACGCGCTTTGATAGCCCACTGAGACGTCTGTCCAATCAAATTCCTCCATGTGACGCAATCTCCACCAGTCGTCGTTGAGGGGCAATTGCGCAATTCCAGACAAATATGAGGGGCATGACTGCAAGACGTTAGACAATAAAAACAGTCTGCCAGAAGTTCGGTGGAGGGTTCCTCTACTCCCTCTTACAATTTCGTGGCGCATTCCTCACCGTCTCCCTCGACTTCTAGGGTTTATGTTTTCTGTATATTTATATGCCTAAGACTTTAACCATATTTTACACGGCCGCCGCCAAAGTCTACTCTTTGTAACGAAACGCTCTTTTTTGTCAATCGGATGGCGTCTGATTCGCGGAATGCTCGTCTCTCGGCAACTTCTTCCCGGCGATACCAATCACGATCTGGTTTGTTCCTTGTCCTGAATTTCCGATTTTGTTGCTCCTCCATTTTCGTTTGTTTCCGCGGAAGTGGAAATTGTTTATTATTTATATTTGCCTTGTGGTTTTCTGCTTTGGATTAGATCTGTTATATGGAGGGCACGATGAGATAGAGGTCGACGAGGATTCTAGACTGGAGTTCTTATGCCCGTTTTGTGCTGAGGACTTCGACATTGTTGGGCTTTGTTGCCACATCGATGAAGACCATCCGATTGAAGCTAAGAACGGGGTAATTTTTGTTTACTATTGTCCATTTTTTGTACTTTTGTATGGTTTTTCAATATTTTTTTGTCTTTGTATAGCTAGAGAGTGTGCGCGGAGCGTTTTGCACGGGAGGTGTTTAGTTTTGTATGCTTAAGAGTGTGCTATCGCATATGAAGTGATTATATTACAAAGTTTTTAAACAATTGCAGAGAAAAGTAATAGGCAGTTTACTTATATCATATTTTTTATACTTATAGCATCACCCTTTTTAGTATAATGAATCCGGGTTGTGGAGTTCTTATGGCATCGGTGATGGCGAATGGAGATATGAGAAAAGGGGAAGTTATTACTGAGTTTGAGAGTCCTGGATTTCCGTTGTCTTGAGTGGAAAAGTAATTTTTTAAAAGCACAGTTACAGACAGACTATAAAGATGCATGCTATATGTTGATGACCTGAGGAAAAAAAAATATTTAAGCTAGGAAGTTCCCATTTCATATATCCTAAAAGCTCAAGTTGATAGCAAGAGGGAATCATTTGTTGAATATGTGATCATTGATTTTTTTGGGACTGTTTCTTTCAGGTGTGCCCAGTTTGTGCAAAAAGAGTGGGAATGAATCTCGTTGGCCACATTACCATGCAACATGGGAGCTTTTTAAAAATATCCTTTATATCATGTTGTCAATGTTTATGTTCTGTCACTTGTTTTAATTTTGGTATTTTTGCTAAACTGAGAGGGCTGTTTTGTGAATTCTCTCAAGGAAAGGAAAAAAAATCAAACTCACCATGTTTGGGACTGGCGTCTAGGACTTAAAAAGTTGAAGTTGACTCTAAAATTCTAAATTGAAGTTGATTGAATCTGAATATCCATGTTTGTTGAAATTTATAGGAAACACAAATATTTCAAGTTTCGGTTTATGTTTTTGCTTGGGATAGTTAGCAAGATGAGCGGACTCCCCTGAGAGTCATCACCCTGAATTGCTTGACAAGTTTCTATTTCCGTTGGTTGTGTTTCCATTAAAGATGACCATGGCCATTCTCATTTTTTGCCCTTGGGTTCATGTAAACCAGTCTGCATATGCATCTTTTTTTTATGTAAATCATCATTTACTTGTAACTTCTATTTTTTCTGTGTAGCATCTACTCCTGTTCTTTTAGTTGCTCAGTCTCATTTCTTCTGTGTGGCAACACTTGAGAGTTTGCAACTTTCCTTGACTATAGATCACGTGCAGCGTAAGAGGAGATTGCGTAAGGGCGGATCTAATTCCTCATTCTCGATGTTGAGAAAAGAGCTGCGGGAAGGAAATTTACAGTCCCTTCTTAGTGGAACCTCGTGCATTATTTCTTCCTCCAACACAGAGCCTGATCCATTGTTGTCGTCATTTATATTTAACCCTGCTGTTGATGAACCTGTGATTGTAGAACCGCTTCCTTCATATGAAGCAAGCTCTGTGCAGGAAACTTCAGAAGTGGAATTTCTAGATAGGTATGAGCCATCTATTGTCTGAAGCAATGTTGATTTTTTTTTTCTTTTTGAATCTTGAGCGCCCAGGGCTTCTTCTAGTGTGGGTAATGAAGTTTCACACTAAGACAAATTTTTTTTGGGAAGTTTTCAGTTTGATAATGTTAATCCACATGACATTGTGCTTTTATTTTTGCTATGAGAAATGACATTCAGTTGTTATTTTCGTCCTTGTTAATGGGGAAAGAGGGTTAGAGTGGAGGACGATTTTTGTGTAGGTTGGGCTTGAATGCTTAGTATGAATCCCCAGTGTGTTGCTCATTTGAATTTAGTTCTGTTTTTACTTGAGTGACATTAATTGGTCGCTAGTGATACCGTTCTCTTAAAATCCCTGCTCATGTTAATAGCTTCCGGTGGACACAATCGTGTTCTCGTTGTAGTAATAGATCTAGCTACCATGTTTAAAGTATATATCTACACATCATGAAGTGTTAAGTGCACTGCTTACTGATGACGAACTTGGCGCCTTACCTTCACAATCAATCTCTGATGTTTAGCACTGTTTTGGATACAGAAAAGTTCAAGCTCCACCTTTATCAGACAAGGATCAAGAGGAGAAGGCTCGGAAGAGTGAGTTTGTGCAAGGACTGTTGCTGTCTACAATGCTTGATGACATCTTATAAACGAGAATGTGTTTGCAAGCACAGGACAGCATTGTCTAGAGATGGTGATAGTAGGACTGGGTCAGAAGTAGTGAGGGGAAGCGTTTAATATTTTGTGATAAGTGGTAAGAATTGGGGGTATTTCTCCCGTTGTATGTAAATATTATGTGTATAATAAGGTTTAAAACCTCGTTCCTCTGTGGTTGTTCTCTTACCAGACTGGTGAAGGAAAAAACCCTGGGGTTCTAATTAAGTAGATGTGTCATGCGTGCTGTGTTGTAGAACCAGTTGATCTAAAAGCTGATATGCATATTGTATTTAATGAAACTGACTCCCAACTGCAAAAATGTCGGTACTTTGCTATTTACAAACTGCATAACTGTTGGTCATCATCCAGACCAGACCACCTTATTCCCCTCTCCTTTCCTCTCCTGGATCCGAAAAAGAGAGTGCTCGAGTTCCCAGTGACTAAATAAATCTGAAAAAGGATCCCAAAGAGAGTGCTTGGGTTCCCAGTGACTGAAGAAAGAAATCTGGAAAGGAAAACAATGTGAACGTAGTTGATGTCATGGATTTTATGTTCCTTTTCATTAGGCTATTAATTAGGAATTTGTTTATTAATAATCCTCAATTATAGAGGATATCTGTTTTGACTTTTTCCAAAGTAGTTATACCACGTATTAGGTCATGTAAACGTGGGCTGCAACTTTCAGTTTTTCATTCTCGTGTAAGGCTTTATAAGCCAGATTTGCTTGAATATTGGTATGAAACAGTTCTGCCAAATTCACTTATAATCTTCATATATTCTAACTCTGATATTTGGTATCGGAGCCACCATCACGTGGCCTGATTGTGTTGCAGTCACAAGAACATGACATCAGAGAACAATTTTGTCCAACCTGCAATTCCTAGGTTCGATGGACATTACGATCATTAGAGTATGCTAATGGAGAATTTTTTACGATCAAAGGAGTATTGGAGTATCGTGGAGAATGGCGTTCCTGCAGCAGCAGAGGGTAACGAGTTCACTGAGGAGCAAAAGAAGACTGTCTCTGATCAAAGGCTGAAAGACCTGAGAGCTAAAAATTATCTATTTCAGGCCATTGATCGGTCAATTTTAGAAACTATTTTGAACAAAGATACATCAAAGGCTATATGGGAGTCTATGAAGCAGAAGTACCAGGGCAGTGCAAAGGTGAAGAGAGCCCAATTGCAAGCTTTGAGGAAGGAGTTTGAAGTCCTCCACATGAGGGGAGGAGAATCTGTGGATGAATACTTCGGTCGGACGCTCACAATTGTCAACAAGATAAGGATCCATGGTGAGAAGATGGATGACGTAGTGGTTATAGAGAAGATTCTTCGCTCAATGACCTCTAAATTTGACTATGTTGTATGCTCTATCGAGGAATCCAATGATTTGGAGACCATGTCCATCGATCAACTGCAAAGTAGTCTTCTGGTACGTGAGCAGCGGATGAACACTCATGAGTCTGAAGAGCAAGCACTGAAGATCACTCATGGGGAATATGTAGGAGGAAGAGGAAGAGGTCGAAGCAATTTTAGAGGAAGGGGAAGAGCAGGTGGAAGAGGTAGGCAGTACTTTGATAAATCTCTTGTGGAATGCTACAGTTGTCATGACTTAGGACACTTTCAATATGAGTGTCCTAAGAAAGGAAGGGACGTCAAGGCTAATTTTGTTGAGACTCATGAAGAGATGTTACTCATGGCATACATTGATGTTGAAAAAGAGCAGAATCAGGAAGCATGGTTTCTTGACTCCGGGTGTAGCAATCACATGTGTGGTAAGAAAGAACTTTTCTTCTCTTTTGATGCCAGTTTCAGAGAGAAGGTGAAGTTGGGAAATAACTCAAGTCTGGCAGTCATGGGAAAATGGAGTGTACGTATGGAGGTCAATGGCACATCACAGACTGTTTCTGAAGTGTTTTATGTTCCTGATCTTAAGAACAACCTCTTGAGTATTGGACAACTTCAGGAACGAGGTGTTACCATTCTTATCAAGAACAACAAATGCAAAATTTATTATCCAGGAAGAGGACTGATAATGGAGACCTCGATGTCATTAAACAGGATGTTCATTTTGCTTGTCAAACAAATTCTGCAAAATCAACAGTGTTTTAGCACTACCTCAGATGATCTTGACACCTTGTGGCATCGCCGACTTGGGCACTTAAGCTACAAGGGCATCAAAGTTCTACAACAAAAAGAGATGGTGCGTGGCCTGCCAAAACTCAGTGCACAACCAAGAGTTTGTGAAGATTGCCTCGTGGGCAAACAACATAGGGATTCATTCCCTAAGGAAACTACATGGAGGGCATCTCAGGTACTTCAATTGGTACATTCAGATATATGCGGTCCTATTACACCTGTTTCAAATAGCAACAAGAAATATTTGATTAACTTTATCGATGATTTCAGTCGCAAGACTTGGACCTATTTTCTGTTTGAAAAATCTGAAGCATTAAGTGTTTTTAAGCTTTTTAAAAGTCATGTTGAAAAGGAAGCTGGTTGTTGCATTAAAGCTTTGCGTTCTGATAGAGGTGGTGAATACACCTCACAAGCCTTCAAAGAATTTTGTGCAGTACATGGAATTCAAAGGCAATTGACAACTCCTTACACTCCCCAGCAGAATGGAGTAGCTGAAAGGAAGAACCAAACGGTGATGAACATGGTAAGATCCATGCTTTCAGGAAAGAAAGTTCCAAAAACTTTCTGGCCTGAAGCAGTAAATTGGACAATTCACATTTTGAATAGGTGTCCCACTCTAGCAGTTCGCAATATTACTCCTGAGGAGGCTTGGAGTGGAATTAAGCCTATAGTTGATTATTTTAGAGTGTTTGGATGTCTTTGCTATGCTCACATTGCAGATCATAAGAGAGCCAAACTAGATGATAAAAGTTTGAAATGTGTCTTTCTTGGTGTTAGTGAGGAATCAAAAGCATATAGGCTTTATGATCCAATCTTGAAGAAAATCATTGTGAATAGAGATGTTGTGTTTAAGGAAGATGAATGTTGGGATTGGGATGGAAGTTATACACAGGATATTCAAGCTGCATTAAGCTGGGGTGATGATGATGAAACTGCCAGTATTCATGATGATGGCTTTGAGGAGAGGGAAACTACTTTCAGTGAACCTGTGTTAGAAGAAACCAACAATGACTCAGAAGAATTTCAAGAAGTAGCAGACTCATTTTCAACAAGAGAAAGGAGGGTCAGGAGACCACCACGGTGGATGGAAGACTATGAAAGTGGAGAATTCCTACCTGAAGAAGGAAATGATGGTGTCAATTTTGCTTTGTATGCTGATAGTGATCCTGTGCAATTTTCAGAGGCTATTAAAAGTGCAAAATGGAAGGCTGCAATGGACTCAGAGATGCAAGCTATAGAGAAGAATGGAACTTGGGAACTCACTGATTTACCAAAGGGAGCTAAGAGCATTGGAGTCAAATGGATTTATAAAACCAAGCTCAATGAGAAGGGTGAGATTCAAAAACACAAAGCACGGCTTGTGGCAAAAGGTTACTCACAACAATATGGCGTGGACTACTCAGAGGTTTTTGCTCCTGTGGCTCGACTAGATACAATCAGGTTAGTACTCTCACTTGCTGCACATAATGACTGGCTAGTGTACCAACTTGATGTGAAATCAGCTTTCCTTCATGGAGAGTTGAGTGAAGAAGTATTTGTAGATCAACCACTGGGTTATGAGAAAAAAGGAGAGGAGAACAAAGTTTATAGACTGAAAAAGGCACTGTATGACCTTAAATAAGCCCCCAGGGCTTGGTACAGTCGAATTGAGAGCTATTTTCTACGGGAAGGCTTTGAGAAATGTCCCTATGAGCATACTCTTTTCACTAAGAAATCAGAAGGAGGAGCTTTTCTGGTTGCTTGTCTCTATGTAGATGACTTAATTTTTACTGGAAACAATGAAGATTTGTTCAAGGACTTCAAGCATTCAATGATGACAGAGTTTGACATGAGTGACTTAGGCAAGCTGAGATTTTTCCTGGGAATAGAAGTCCAACAGGGTGACCATGGAATTTTCATAGGACAAAAGAAGTATACTTTGGAAGTACTGAAGAGGTTCCAGATGAGTGATTGCAATTCGGTTTTAAATCCTATTGTACCTGGATTTAAGTTGACTAAAGATGAAGGAGGACAAAAGATTGACAACACTTCCTATAAACAGATTGTAGGAGGCCTCATGTATCTCAAAGCTACTAGGCCTGACATTGCCTTTTCTGTGAGTCTGATAAGTAGATATATGGAGAATCCCACCCAGTTACACTTGCAAGCTGCAAAAAGAATATTGAGATATCTAAAGGGGACTATTGATTTTGGGGTGCTATACAGTAAGGGAGGAGGAAGTAATCTAATTGCCTATGTCGATAGTGATTACGGAGGTGATCTTGAGGATAGGAAAAGCACTTCGGGATATGTCTTTATGCTTGGGTCAGGCGCTGTCTCATGGTCTTCGAAGAAGCAGCCCATTGTTACCCTTTCTACCACAGAGGCAGAATTCATAGCAGCTGCATCTTGTTCCTGCCAAGCTGTATGGATGAGGAGAATTTTAGGAGAAGTTGATCATGAGCAAAGTGAAGCTACAGTGGTATTTTGTGACAACAGCTCAACTATAAAGCTCTCAAAGAATCCAGTGTTACATGGTCAAAGCAAACACATTGATGTTCGTTTCCACTTCCTTCGAGAGCTCACAAACGATGGAGTGGTTGAAATGGTTCACTGTGGAACTCAAGAACAAGTTGCAGACATTATGACAAAGCCCCTCAAACTTGATGATTTTGTGAAAATGAGAAGTCGACTTGGAATGTGTACTGGTTCTGTTATAAACTGATTACTGGACATGATCAGTTTAAGAGAGGAAATGCCATGGATTTTATGTTCCTTTTCATTAGGCTATTAATTAGGAATTTGTTTATTAATAATCCTCAATTATAGAGGATATCTGTTTTGACTTTTTCCAAAGTAGTTATACCACGTATTAGGTCATGTAAACGTGGGCTGCAACTTTCAGTTTTTCATTCTCGTGTAAGGCTTTATAAGCCAGATTTGCTTGAATATTGGTATGAAACAGTTCTGCCAAATTCACTTATAATCTTCATATATTCTAACTCTGATAGTTGAATGTCAACAAGTTTTAGTTTCGTAAACGAAAATAAAGAAATTTTTGGAGCGTGGCAATCGATACCAATTAGTTCTTCAGGAAAAAGTCAATCACGATCCTCTTCAATGATACTAGGGCATCTCCAACAAGAGGTATAAAAATGGATATGCATAATTGTACTATGCATACTTGAATAGTGATATACAAACCCATATACATATTTTAATGGAATCTCACTCCAACAATGAGTATGTAAAATTGGTTTCCATCTAATTTACCACTTTTTTTTATTATTTTTAATTAATGTATAAATATGTGTAGCCTTCATTCATCATTTTGTGTCAAATCATTGTGTATTTTACATAAAAATCTTATCACAAACTTCAAACTTCTCCATGGATCACCCAAATGTTAGTTATGAGATTTTGAGGGAATTCCTTGCCTTTGAGTCCGACTCTGAAGATGAGTTGGAGCAGCTTTTTAATGCACGAGAGACAGATGATCAAGAAGCAAATGGGAGGAGACGAACTGGCCACCGTGGTTCCATTCCAGGCCATAGAATTGTTCAACGTAATCATGTTGACGGTCACTCCAGATTGTGGAATGACTATTTCAAGCCAGATCCTGTTTACCACGAAGGTCTATTCAGGAGAAGATTTCGAATGAGTCGAAATCTTTTTCTCCGTATTGCAAATGCTGTGGTAGCGAATGATGCATATTTTGTCCAGAGACGGAATGCAGCTGGAGTTTTAGGGCTCTCTGCTCTTCAAAAGATCACCGCAGCGGTTAGGATCCTTGCATACGGGAGTCCATCAGACTCTTTGGACGAGTATATACAGATTGGTGAGAGTACTGCAATTGCAAGTTTAAGAAGATTTGTTAAAGGAGTCGTTACAGTATTCGGAGAAAGGTACCTGAGGGCACCCGACCAAAACGATGTTCAACGTTTATTAGCACAAAATGAAGAACGTGGTTTTCCTGGTATGCTTAGAAGTATTGATTGTATGCACTGGTAATGGAGGAATTGCCCAACTGCCTGGCAAGGGATGTATACTGGACATTGTCGTTCGCCCACCATTATTTTGGAAGCAGTGGCATCACGTGATCTGTGGATTTGGCATGCTTTTTTTGGAATGCCAGGGTCTCTAAATGATATCAATGTGCTTCAAAGATCTCCTGTATTCGCCGCACTAGCTAATGGTAGTGCACCTGAAGCAATTTACATGATTAATGGACATCATTACAATATGGGATATTATCTCGCCGATGGAATATATCCCCGTTGGTCAACGTTCGTGAAAACAATTCCATGCCTAATGGTCTATCTTGATTAATTGAACGTTCATCATCATATCCGCCAATCGATGACTCGTGAGTGTCATGTAGGGAGACACTAGAAGTCTTATGCCTCTTGTTTGAGAGAGTTTCTTGCCATTTGACTTCTTCCTTCAATAAAATCCAACAATGTTCAAGCATAAATGGTTTACGCTCTAATTCAGCGTACATGGATTTTGCATTATCAAGCTGTATCAGAAATAGAAGAACCCCAAATTGTCAAATATCATCAAATGGCAAGAAACATCAATAAGAAACAACAATATGAACAAAAATTCCAGTACAAATTTAGTCACATATTTATAAGTAGGAAAAATTACCATTCCTTGTTCGGTTTGTCCGCTAGGGTGTCTTCCTTCTATTTGGCTTAAATATCCAGAAAATTTTTGACACTTCTTGTTAATGTCATTCCACCTTTGTTTTAGCGATGCTTGGGTGCGGGGGCCTCCATGGGTGTTGAAAAATTCATTAATTCTTTGCCAATATCTGTTAGAATTTTGAGCATTCCCTTGAATTGAATCTTTGCTGGTATTTAGCCAAGCGGACACAAGGAGTTTATCATCGTCAATTGAGAAATTTTGACTTCTTCGACTAGTTCTTGTTGAAGGCACAACCTCGGATGGAATTTGTGAATCCAATTGATCAATATGATGATCATCGTCTAATTCATCACTCATGAGCAACGATGCATATGAATTGTATAGGGAATTCATATCTGATCAAATTGAAGAAACAATTCAACAATATAGATAATAAGCCCATATAACCAATTCAGAGCTTTCAAAACATCACGCATGAATTCATCAAGTTGGTTTTACTCTGAGAAGTTATTTGTAATCTATATATATGTCGAAGTTAAACCAATCAATTCAAACCCAAAGATTGCTCAACTTCACCATCAAACCCAAGCTCTGTTCAAACAGCACAACAATTACCCATAAGAAAATATTAAACGAACTAACATTCATCTATAGAACCCAAACTACGTTTAGAATTAGCCTTAATTCTTAAAGCCACTAACCAATCCATCAACACAAGTTGTTCTACAGAAAAATAAAGTCATCAACTGCATAGGCCATAATCAAAAGTAAACGCACACAAGTATGTTGACACAATAAAATTACCCAAATAAAAAATTAATTCCAATCACATCCTCTATCACTTAAAGCCAATCCTTATCAAAGGAGGAAATAGAATAGAAAAATCTACCTTCATTTTTCCTTCCTGTTGATTCCCCCCCGACAATAAAGCTGCACTTCCTTCTAACAAGTGGCTGAGAGTTAGCAAACAACCTTTGGCCTCTTGGTTCGCTGTCCCCTTCCTTTCCGGTTCGGCCACCGTACGGCACCTGAACTCGAAGCTACGATCAGATCCAATCTCAACACAATTTCGGTAGATCGGAAGCTTATAAACATGCAAATGCAGAGATCTCAAACTATTCCTCTGCCAATTTGGAAATAGTGATGTGGGAGCAAGAGAAATGACAGTGTTGGTGAGCGAATAGCGATCATAAATGTGAACATTTATACCTGGTTTTCGGCACTATTCATAGCCGTTGCTCAACACCCGCGCTGGTTTGCGACCTTCGTCTCTCTCCTTGCCAGAGTCGCAAATATGGGAACCAGAAATGGGGTCGTAAATTTCCGAATCGGTTTGCGACCTCTGTTGGCTTGACGAAAATGACGAAATGGGTATGCAAATCGTCCGTTATCCATTTACGAACTGCTTTACGACTCTTGTTGGAGATGCCCTTAATGGTGAAGAGAATTCCATATACCACCATGGAAATTGAAGTACATACAATAGCATCGTTTTTCCAATGCTAAATATGCTATGTTGAATAGGAAAAGCATGCAAAACTGTTAAATCTTTGACTGGCATATATATATAGCAGCCATAATTGAAGTTCACTAAGTCAAGCATCAACATGTCATTGCCATAGTTATTTATTTATTTATTTATTATTATTATTATTATTTATGGGTGTCTTCCTTTTTCCAAGCTAAAAATAAATATACCTAAATTAAAACCCTATTTATCGTAGAATTTGTTAAAATTGACTTATAGTGGCCGTCGTCCAGTACATTCTCCCTAAAAGAATCTATTAGAGAGAGGAGAGAGTATCACATATATGAACATACAATTCACTCAAATTAGATGATGTGAGACATTTATTTTTTAATACTCCCCTTCATTCGTGGACGGCACAATCCGAAAGTCCAATAAATGTAACAAATGGGTGAATCATGACTTAAGAAATGAGTAGAGATAAGGCCGCCCGACAACACATAAGTAAAATCACATTTGGAATTGAGTGGAACATGAGTGTTGGAGTGTGTACCCTGACCTGGCCTGTATAATTTACTCATGCATACATGTGTCATCCTTGACTAATAGCTTCAAAATGATTTTTCTTTCCAGTGGAATTTGTCACCTGCACCTCTTGTTAAATAAATATATTATCTTGTACAGTTATTCAAAGCTGCTGACTTTGACTCCGTTATTGTTACTTGTGATAAGTTTATAAAAGGAAATACTCCTTCCACCACATTTACAACAATATCTCAAACACAAGAAATACCGAGTGATCAGTTGCTGAGTTGAAATCATGGGTGTTTTCAGTTTCGAATCGGAGACCGTTGTGGCAGTCGCTCCGGCCAGGTTGTTCAAGGCCTATGTCCTTGATGGTGTCAATTTCTTCCCAAAGGTTATTCCTGGCATGAAAATTGAAATCCTTGAAGGCGATGGTGGTGCTGGAACCGTCAAGAACATTACTTTCGGTATGTCATATATATATATATACACACACTTCTAATTATATGTTTTTGATTACTTACATATGCTTCGATAATTCTCCATGTAAGAAAATCCAACACAAATAACTTGTAGAGGTATTGTCCGCCTTTGAGTTTACGTCTGCACGATGACCTCTTCAATTGAGAGGTGTTTTTTTTTTTTTTTTTTGAGAAGAAACATTTCATTAAGAAAACAGCATTACAGGAGATGAAATTGATCCTTTTCAACAAAGGCCTCAATTTCAACAGGATAAGAGTTTGACCACACATATCGACCTCTAACATTTTTGGTCATTCTCGCAAGAGAATGAGCTACACCGTTACCCGAGCGAGGAGAGTGTTGACATTGAGACACCC